>NC_045552.1:22106160-22406160 GCF_009769535.1 Thamnophis elegans | reverse complement strand
ATGACCTCTTCAAAATCATGGTGTGTCTTATATGCCAGTGCGTCTTATAGTCCAAAAAATATGGTATGTGACCAAGGGGATGCTACAATTGTCAATGGGTCATAAGTCTTTTTTTAGTGCCGTTGTAATTTCAAACAGTCACTGTGAATTGTTGTAAGTTGAGGATTACCTGTAGGTACGCTCATTATTTGAAACTGGCTCACCTTCTCTGATTTTTTCTTTCTGTTAATATTACTGCGTTCTTAAACTTTTTTAAAAAATAGTATATTTGAGGAATTGTGTACCATCCTCAATATCACAACTACTGCCACTTATGTAATTGGTAACTGACAAATGTTGCAAACAAAAGTGGCCATCATTCACATGTTTATTAATAACTTTTCCCAATAGCCACTGGCAGCTGTCTCATAAAATGCTTCTGAATTGACTCATTTTCTTGATGTGCATTTAGCCGCTAAAAGTGACGTCCAAGGATAGAACTCTCTGCAATGCTGCAATGAAGTGATTTAAACCTCTTTTTAAAAAGGAGGTAAGTTCATAGTCCATATGATCTCTTATATCAGTGATTCCATAAGTTGACTCATTCAGGTGCTGATTCCTAGGATTTCCTGCCTAATAGAAATTAGCATTGGTTTACAATTACAATACATACAAGATACAATAGCAGAGTTGGAAGGGACCTTGGAGGTCTCCTAGTCCAAACCCCTGCTTAGGCAGAAAACCCTGTACTGTTTCAGACAAATAGCTATCCAACATCTTCTTAAAGACTTCCAGTGTTCGGGCATTCACAACTTGAAAATTAAATTACAATACACAACATTACATATATTAACTGCAAGTAGAATCGTACTAGCACAGAACTGGAAACAGCCCGACATCCACCCTGATTATAAGAAGGAAAATCTATGAATGTGCAGAGATGGATAGATTGTCTATGGAAATGAAGAAGAGGGAAGAAACCAACCTTTATCAAATTTGGAATAGATGGTATTCCTGGCTTGAGAATAAACGTAAAACTTAAGGCATAAAGAGAATGAATAAATGTATAGAGAGTATCTAAATAAGGACATAACAGGATAATGATATAGAAATAGAACTTTTTGTAAATAGGATTGTTACAAAAAATATGGATACCAATATGGAAAAGCTGTAACAAGTGTAAATTTGTGTTTTGTGTTTTGTCTTTTAAATGTTGGAAAATGTAATAAATATTATTTCATATAAGAAAAAAAGAAAGAAATTAGCATTGGTTATCTATGATTTCTTTATTATCTTCCAATCAACAATCTTGTGTTTACTTTTTTTAAAAGATGAGCAAGATGAAAGAAACAACCCATAGGCTCATATAACAAGACAAACACCAAACAAGCCTATTTCACTAGTTGCAACTGAAATTTACATGACTTTGGGGGATATTCTGTTGGCTCTGTGCTGAATCTACGGTGGTTTATCTCCAGTCATTAAATGTAATTAAATCATGGCTCCCTCCTTCTCTCCCCTTCAAAAAGTAAGCATAAAATGAAATTTAATACAGAAATGCAGGGCCTCCCCAGCCATACAATAACAATACAATTATTCTGCTGAAACCCAGAGCTGGATGGAACACAAGGGGAGATGTGGAAAATTAAAGAGTTAAGAAAATTGACCAAGGGTCAAACGTCTTGGCAACCTTTCCTTGAAACAATGAAGATTTAAGAGGCTAAAAGATTGCAGCCAATTTACTATCTTATAACACAGATTCTCTTGTTCTTACAAAGTCTCAAAGCTGCCTCAAATCAAATCTTCAGACAAAACACACAAAGCAAATCTCATCCCAATGGAAAGGATAAATAACACAAAGGCACTAATTGGCTGTATTCCACAACATGCCTTAACTAGGGCAGCTCAATGCATAGCTGTTGTATTCATACATCTCCACATTTTGATTCATGTGTAAACTTTCTGTATTTGCATGTCTTAGGTCATTTTCACATCACCATTGTTCCCAGTTCCCTTTTTCATCCCCAAAACTCTCTGAAAGGACCACAGATCATCTTTACTTCTGCTGACTTTGAAATGCCAAGAAATGCAGAAACCCCCATGGACCATTGAATAGAATAGAATGAAATGGAATGGGAATGGAATAGGAACAGGAATGACATGGCATGGGACGGGACAAGATGGGACGGCACAGAACAGAATAGAATAGAATTCTTTATTGGCCAAGTGTGATTGGACACACAAGGAATTTGTCTTTGGTGCATATGCTCTCAGTGTACATTAGAAGACAAGAAACATTCATCAAGAATCATCAGATACAACACTTAATGATAGTCATAGGGGACAAATAAGCAATCAGGAAACAATCAATATCAATATAAATCATAAGGATATAAGCAACAAAGTTACAGTCATGCAGTCATCAGTGGGGGGGATGGGTGATAGGAATGATGAGAAGACTAATAGTAATAGTAATGCAGCCTTAGTGAATAGTTTGGTTGGAATGCAATAAACAAACAAACATCCAATCAGTGTCCTACTTCCTGAACTACCGTAGATCCAGTAACAACAAAAAACTTCCCATTGCCCTTCACAGAAAAAGAAAGAAAACAAATTTATTGGTGCCTGCCCATTCTCATGTTTTGTTTGGGTTGGGTATGTTGCATTTTCTGTCGACCAGAGAAATCTGAAGCTGCCTCACAAACAAACACTGTAACTGGGAAGGTTTGGATCTATCAGAAATCTGACTTCCTGCACAGAGAACCAGGTCGTCTCCTCACCAAAGTGGTACCTATCTATCTACTTGCATAGAACATGCTTTCAAATTGTTAGGTGGACAGAAGCTGAGGCGGGTGACAGGAGCTTACGCTCTCATGCAGAGCTAGGACTCAAACCTCCAGAGCTGGATGTTTGATAACCATTTGTCTGAAGTGGTGTAGGGTTTCCTGCCTAAGCAGGGGATTGAACTAGAAAATCTCCAAGGTCCCTTCCAACTCTGCTATTCTAAATTCTAAATTTTGTAGCTGAGATCATCTCCTGCATCATTAAGCAGCTGAGCCACTGCGCCTCTTCAAAATCAACAGGTACAGAGCCAAAAAAAGAAAAAAGAAAGAAAAACCCAACCAAACCAACAAACTTCAGTTTTTGGTAGGATTTGTGCCAAGTCTGAATTGGCATAAAGACCCATACAAAATGACCCCTAGAGCTCTGTTTCTCATTGTTGGCAACATTAGTATATGTGGACTTCCATTACCCAGAATTGGGAGTTGGCTGGTGAATTCTGGAACTTGGAGTCCACATGTTAAAATTGCCAAGGTTGAGAAACACCATCTCAGAGCATTTTGTCCCAGGAAGAATAAACTGAGAATGTTTTCTAAGGACACCCCAGTAGTGGGTTGCTCCCGGTTCGGCCCAGTTCAGAACCAGCAGCAACCCAGGCTTACCATGCCCCTGAACTGGTTCCCCGATCTCTTATGCCATTGCTGGCATGTTTCTGCGCATGCGCAGAACAATATTTAGTCAACTGTGCATGTGCCAGCAACATGTGGTGGGCACGCATGTGAATGAAGCAAACCGGTACCGACCAGCATAAGAACCCACCCTTGGGACACCCCCAATACTCCCAAGTTATACCTTAAGACAGCTGGGTCCATCTCTCTCCTAGTGGCTAAAAGTAAAATATCAGTTTCTGCAAAAGCCAAGTCGTCTTTCTCTTCAAAAAGAGCTAAGAGCTAAGCCTCTCTATTTAATATCCATATGCTGGCCACCAAGAAAGGAGAAATTATGTTTTCCAGCAAAGAAGCCAAAAGCCTTTTTGCATTTTACCTTTCCTCTGCCAATCCCAGTAAATTGGTGCTGACAAAAATTGCTCTTCAGAGAATGAATTCCTGCAGCTCTTCCAAACAGGGCTAGCAATTTAATGATGTTATTATCCTCCTTAATAATGGAGGGAGGACGAAGAAGAAGGAGAAACAGAGAAGAGTTATAAGCAGTGACCAGATCTGAAGCTCCCATAAAATTCCAAGAATTAAAAAGGGCTATTACACAAAGGACTTGGATGACCACAAGAAAAGGCAGGCATGTTATTAAAGCTCCATCCATTCCCATTAATCTTGTAAGATTTCATTAAAGGACAGCTGGATGAAGTACTTTACTTTATTGTCCTCCACACAACTTCAATCAATACATATATACATATAATAAATGTAAAGGTTCCCCTTGCACATATGTGCTAGTCGTTCCCGACTCTAGGGGGCGGTGCACATCTCTGTTTCAAAGCTGAAGAGCCAGCGCTATCCGAAGACGTCTCTGTCATCATGTGGCCAGCATGACTAAATGCCAAAGGCACATGGAATGCTCTTACCTTCCCACCAAAGATGGTCCCTATTTTTCTACTTGCATTTTTACATGCTTTCGAACTGCTAGGTTGGCAGAAGCTGGGACAAGTCACATGAGCTCACTCTGTTACGCAGCACTAGGGATTCAAACTACTGAACTGCTGATCTTCTGATCGACAAGCTGCGTGTCTTAGCCACTGAGGTACCGTGTCCCATACACATACATATACACATACACACACACCAGAGGTGGGTGCTACCAGTTCACACCAGTTTGTGTGAATCGGTAGTGGAAATTGGGACTGGGTTGCTGAACCGGTAGGGACAGCAGGCTGGCCACACCCCTGAACCAGTCCCCCAGTCGCTCATGCCTTTGCCAGAATGTTTTTTAGCCATTTTATAATGTGCTGCGCATGCGCAGAACAGTTTACAGACAACTGTAAAGTTTCCCAAAGCGCGCGTGAAGCAAACCAGCAGTAACCCACCCCTGATACACACACAACCACCACCATCACCACCACTACCACCACCACCACCACCAGGACAAAACCAGAAACTGACTTTATACAACTTCCACGTCAATCGATTTCAAATGCGTTTCATTAATTTACTCCCCAGAAAGTTAGCAATTTCCTCCTGCATTCTGGAAGATTTCTGGAAACAAGGTTTGACATGGCTCTCAGAGCTACTTCCAACCCTTTTTGGGTCCACACAGTTTTGGAGTCCTAACCTGCAGATGTCCAATGTCTCCTCTGATCAAAGATCACCTCAGCTCAGATGACATTTCCCTAGCAAGCACGGTTTTCGATAGCCGTGCAATGAAGATGTACAAGTCCAAGATTTTGCATTCCCTCAAACTTGTAGCTTTCATCCTACAAGTTGAGTTCCCCTCCTCTTCTCCCAATGCCAAGTCTCTTTCCCTCACTTCTACCCTCAGGCATGCAGGATATTGACACAACTCAGGCTCCCTTGAATTATAACACTCCTCCTCCTGATGGTTCTTCAGGGGACAAGGAAATTGAAGGAAATTCCATGATCACTTCGGATTTTTTTTACCCCCCTGGAAAAATATCTTGTAAGAAAAAGTGTGCTTTTTATTTTTGCCTTCCTCTTTATCAAGGCACAAAGAAACACAACTTCCTAAACAATCCTGAAGCTTGTCTTTCACTCACCTGCCTGTCTTTCAAATGCCTGTTCCTTCAAGTTCCAGTGTCTCTTCCACTTTTCTTTCCGAAAGTCATGAGCTCAGCCTGAACACTCTCAATTGTGTTTTGCCAAAGTGTGACGTACACACCCACTTACACATCCCTTTTAAAGCATCCAGGGGACCCATCCCAAGACCAAGGGGTCAATTTATGCCTTTCTTGAGGCTCTCTAGAAGCGAATGAGGGCAGCATGAACCACGCACTTCACCTTTTTCCTTTCGCCATACGGACTGTGGCAGATTCACGGTTTTTTTGTCTCACCCTGAAATGAGTTTCCTTCACGTGCTTTGCATGTCGAGCCAGCAAGAACCATTCACAGGGACTGGAGTGAGGAACGGCAGTTGGAAAGCGATGAATGAAATGTATAATCTCTGAACACTCGGTTTTCTTGCCAGTACACAAAAACTACTTGTAAACTTTTTAATCCCAGTCAAAGAGCTGTATACAGAAGTGCAGAAAAGCGAAAACGGGATCTAGCCACAGAAAGAAGTCACTATTTTGTTTTTGTTTTTTATTAAAGGAAGGAGCAAGCGTCTAGTCCTCATGGGTGCAGAAAAATCCTTCGATGATCATGGCAACAGCTGGTAGAATAGATAAGGCATTGCAAATTCATATTTAACCAAGCATTTATCTTGCATAAAATTCTCCCGTAACAAAGCAATTATTTTTCCAAGTCAGGCTTCTGAAAGGAGACAGGGATTGCATCGCAGAGTACTGAATAAAGTAGTAAGGTAAAGCTAAAGGTTCCCCTTGCACATATGTTCTAGCCATTTCTGACTCTAGGTGGCGGTGCTCATTTCCGTTTCAAAGCAGAAGAGTCAGCGCTGTCCAAACATATCTCCATGGTCATGTGGCCGGCATGACTAAATGACGAAGGTCCACAGAACACTGTTACCTTCCCACCAAAGGTGGTCCCTATTTTTCTACTTGCATTTTACGTGCTTTCAAACTGCTAGGTTGGCAGAAGCTGGGGAAGTAATGGGAGCTCACTCCGTTACGTGGTGCTAGGGATTCGAACCGCCAAATTACTGACCTTTGACAAGCTCAGTATCTTAGCCACTGAGCCATCGTGTCCCTTTGAATAAACTAGTACAAACTTGATTTAATTCCATAGGCATTCCCATTCAACTGTTCATTCAAGAGTATTCATATTAAATGCAATTCACTTATCTCAGGGGTCGGCAAACTTAAACACTCAAAGAGCCACAAAGATCCTAACTGGAAGCCCCCTGTTTAATTCTGGAGCCAACCAGAAGTCCGGTTCCCCTACTATAGAGTCTCCTCCTAGTGTGGCATCCTTTTTCCTCTGCTGACTGGAAGTCTGGTTCCCCCCCCACCACCATAGAGTCTCCTCCTAGCATGTCGTCCTTTTGCCTCTACCTGTCCTAACCAAAAGCCCTATCAAATGTGGAGCCGACTGGCAATAGGGAGCTGCAGCAGAGGGATGAAAGAGCCACATGTGGCTCCAGAGCTGTAGGTTGCTCACCCCTGACTTATCCTATCAGGAATTCAATCAATTCCCCCGCCCACACACACCTGCCAGCGAAAACTACAATTTTGTAATAAACGTTTGGAGATCTCAGGGGTCTGGCCCAAGATTTTGGGGCGCTACATGCCATTCCAGAACAGGGTGCTTAGAGGTGGGGGAGGTATTTGACCCCATTGGGGAAAATATAGAGTCCTGCAGTCAGGTCAGTATCTTGGATAAGTGTATATTCAGCCTATTTCAATAAGAAAAATGACTACATTTGGGGCAATCAGCAATCAGCCCACATTTACATCAGTTTGCAGGGTCCCATGGTCACGTGATTATGATTTGCAATTTTTTTTCAGGAAAACCAGCACTTACTTTCTGGTTTCTAGCAAAAAACACCCCCTCTCCCATAGCAAACAGTGGGTTCACTTAATGTCCATGGCATTTGCTTCACCCATAGCATTTATTTAATGAGCCCTGCAAAAAGGTCCTAAATTAAGTCTTTTTTTGTGTTGACCAGATTAACAGCCACGACAACTTACGATCACAATTGTCTGCTTACGTATGGGCATAAATTGAGGACTGCCTGTAAGCTCTCTAGGACAGTGATGGTGAATCTTTTAGGCACAGAGTGCCCAAACTGGAAATTGTGTGTACACTAGAGTGCCGAAATTAGAATCATAATCAGAATTATTTATTTGTCAGCGCACAACATATGTGCAATGAGATTGATTGAGCACCCTCAGTGCACACCTCCCCGCAACACAATACAACTCACAGTGAAGATAGAAAATCCCTAATCCAATAAATCATATTAGATTTATTTATTAAATTTAGTTCTAGAGTGGCTGAGAAGCATAGCCAAGGATGCAGGGGTGGGATTCAGTCTGTTCCGACTGGTTCAGGAGAATCGGATGTTAATTTTACACCTGGTTCACCCAACCAGTAGTTCCAAGGACTAGCTGGCCATGCCCACCCCACCCCACCCCTCCCTAGTCCTATTGCACCAGTGTGAACATGCTACACATTGCGCTGGCCCGCAAGTCCATTGTACTACGTGGTTAGGATATTATTTCGCATTCAGGAGTCTGACAGCCTACCCGATAACCATATGCATGCCTTGGAAACCTGACAACCAGCTGGCCAGTGCACATATGCACCATGGAAACCCGATGACCACTGTCTGAGCTGGGGTGACAGTGTACGTGCCCACAGAGAGGGCCATACATTTGCCATCACGGCTCTAGGAGATTCTTCCAGGAACCATGATTGCTTCTGCCTCTACTGCAGTTTGCATACACAAATATTTCCAAGAGCAACCATAACACTTTGAAGGGCCAGGAAAAATGGTCAAAATGCAGAGTAGGAGAAGTCAGCAGGAGGAGTGATTTAACCATTGCTATGACATGCCACAGACTGCCACCTCTCTGCCTTGTGCTTGGCCTAGGAGAGAAAATGTACCTCACTACAGGTAGTCCTTGACTTATGACCACAACTGAGTGCAGGATTTATGTCATCAAGTAAGGCATTATTTAAGTAAATTTTGCCCCATTTTACGACAATTCTTGCCACGTCTGTTAAGTGAATCCCTGCAGTTGTTAAATTTGGAGCACCGTTGTTGAGTGACTCTGGCTTCCCCATCGACTCTGCTTGTCAGAAGGTCACAAAAGGGGATCACAAGACCCCGGGACACTGCAACCGTCAAAAGTATGAAACCAGTTGTCAAGCATCTGGATGTAAATTGCGTGACCCTGGGGACAGGGCAATGGTCATAAGTGTGAACAACGGTCATCCGTCACTTTTCTTTCAGTGCGGTTGTTAACTCCGAATGGTCACTCAATAAACTGTTGTAAGTTGAGGACTAACTGTTACACACAATGTAGCCTTTTGCTAGCATTTAAAAGATAGCTGGCTGGGAATCAGTCAGAGATGCTCCGATGTTGCACTGACTGGACTAGATGACCTCTAAGACCCCCTCTCCAAGTCTATGACTCCGTAAGAGGCAGTAGTAGCAGTCATCTGGGATTGCTGTTTGCGTATGCGTGAACTCGGATCCTCTGTGGGTCATTTTTCTTGACTGTTGGGGTTCAAGGAATGCCTGCATCAGGCAGTGAAGGCAGGCTGGCCTTCAGCACCCTGGAGAGCTCCAAATACAACAAAACCCCCAATGCAACTGAGTCTTTTACCTCCTTTGGGCCAGGTTTTCTGTTGTTTGACTCCACCCCATTCAGAGAGAGCTTTACAGCAGGGGATTTAAACCTTGGCAACTTTAAGACTTGTGGACTTCAACTCCCAGAACTCCTCAGCCAGCGAAGCTGACTGGCCCCGCCCCATCTATTATCTGCCTCCCGAGTCCCAGCTGATTGGGAGGGAATGGGGATTTTGCAGTATCCTTCCCCTGCCATGCCCACCAAGCAAAGCCAAGCCCACCAAGCCACACCACGCCCACAGAACCGGTAGTAAACAATTTTGGATCCCACTACTGAGGAGGCATTATAGGAAAAGCAAGTAGCTTTGTGTCTCTTGACTGTTTCTTCCCATCATTAACTGCCCATGACCATGTCTTCATCACTGTCAAGGTAACAAAAAAGCCCTTGTTTTGTATAATTTCTCCTGATCTTATTTTGATCCCTGCTACTGTATTGTGATGTCATTCTTAAGCTGAGAAAGAAAGAAAAAAATCTGACTAAGAGCCAGCTAGTTTTCTCCATGGTTGAGCATGAAAGCACAAAACTCACAATCCATCCATGACCTTGTACCTGGAAAATTTCACTCACCTGAAACCATTTGCCCTGGAGGAAAGTACTCCAAACTGCAGTTCTCAAGACTCAGAACAAAGAAGGATGCCAACCAGCAGCTCTGTCGTGAGCTTAGCCTGATTAAAAACTGGCTGGGTTCCAAGCTCGTGAGATGCACAAGGAGCATTGCTACTTCCACCACTTAGCAACATGGCCAATCCTTGCCCTGGCTCTTCCAAGTTAATCAATCGAACTAGAGACAAGTTTGGTTGAATAGGGGACTCTTTAAACAGCCTTGTTGCTTGAGGTGGAACTCATCTTGGACTCCTGATGGAAGTTTCAGAGGTGGAATCACAGAGTTGGATTGGAAGAGATTCTAGAACAGGGGTGTCAAACTGGATTTCTTTGAGGGCCAGCTCAGCATTGTAGTTCTCCTCCATGGGCCGGCTGGGGGTGGGTGGGTTTGGAGATGGGATGGACACCTCCTGCAGCACCCTGCTCAACAAAAGGGGGCACAGGGGGCTTCATGCAGCTCCCACACACACCCCATTTTCAGCCTGGACACCTTGTTGCAGCATCCTGCTGGCCAAAATGGTGCACACATGCCTCCCATGCCCCGTTTTTAGCCCGGATGGCCTCCTGCAGCATCCTGCCAGCCAAAATGAGGCGCAAGGGGGCCTCATGCACCCCCCCCTGTGTCAGTGGTGGATTGCCGGGGGTACGCCCCAGTACGGGCATAGCAGAGCCGGCCCGAAGTACCGGGTACCATTCCGGTACAGAGCTCCGGAGGGCTCACCCACCCACCTGAGCGCCTTACCTGTCCTTTAAGCCTTTGGAGCTTCCGCGCATGCGCATGGTGCATACGGCACCTGCACGACGCTCCGCCAAGCAGCGGAGGCTTGCAGAAGCATCGCAGGCAAGTACGACGTGTGCATGCACCACGCACATCCATGTGGGTGATGCTGGGCCCGTTTCAACCGTACCAGTTGGAACATGATTCGGAACCCACCTCTGCCCTGTGCGCTGTTTGGCTGCCAGAGGCACCACAGGCCGGTCCTTTCCAGGATGGCCAGCCCTTGAGTTTGACATCCTTGTCCTAAAGGTCATCAAGCCAATCCTCTGCTCTATTCTGCACTTTCTAGAGCCTCAACCTATTTTTTATAACCAAAACTGGATGCAGTATTCTCAGAAAGTAATAAATGTAAAAGATGTATTTCCCTTTCTCAAATAGAAAAACAATGCACAATATATATTGCAATGGGTCTAAATGGGACAGGCTGGATGATTTTGGTTTAAGATTTATTGGTCTTTTCAGACAGTGGGCTGGATTCAAAGTTTGTCAAAGTTGGGCCACTAAAATCAGTGAGATCTGTTGGACGCAGTCCTGTTGATTTCAAATGGGGAAAATCTATTTCAAGGGCTATCCTAAACACAGTCAAGTCTGCTTCCAACTCCTGACTTTAGAAAGTAAATAGCAGACTTCTCAGCACTGCTGAAATACCGTATTTTTCGGAGTATAAAACGCACCCTTTTCCTGCCTAAAAGAGGGTGAAAATTTAGGTGCATCTTATACAACTGAATGTAGCCCCACTCACCCACCAGCACCAACCCTTTGGCCTTAGCCTCCCAGCAATTTATCTCTTTGCAGCAAATGGGGCTTGGGAAGTCTGCAATACACTATAGCAATCCCTGCAGCCTGAAACAGCTGATGATCGGGAGAAATTGAAAGTGAAACTTGCTGTTTGCTCCATGAGGCAAATTGCTGGGAGGCAGAGGCAGATTTTTTTTCTTGTGCTAATCAGGCTGTTTGCTGCAAGGAGGCAAGTCAATAACTATACATGCCTATAGAATGTTCAAATTATTAGACTTATTTTTTAAAGACTGCTTTATTGTTGTTCTAGACAGCTTAACAAAATGAAGAAGCTTTCTAAATTAAATGCTTGATCTGAAGAGGCCCAGTGCTATTGTATCTTCTTTTAAATAGCAGAGAATAACGTATACTTCCAGAAAGCCACATCAATTTTAACAGCATCTGTACAAGTATAGTCTGAAATGTAATACCACAAACAGTGTATATTGTCTGTATTGTTTGCTGTTTGTTACAAGGAGGCAAATTGCTGGGAGGCAAAAGCAGATCCCCCCCCGTTTTCCTCCCCAAAACCTAGGTGCGTCTTATATTTCGGAGTGTCTTATACTCCAAAAATTCAGTAGTTACTGGACCTTTTATAAGAAGGGGTGACCCATGCAAAAAAGGACATATAGGCAGCTTTAGAGATTGGTTTAGTAGTTTCCTGGAGACCTTTGTGTGGCATGGGTGTAGGTCACAAAGGTGGAGGAGCAGGTGATCTTTGATAGGTGGATAAGGGAGGCAAGTCATCTCCTTGGAAAATCTCATGGCTTTGTGACTTCATCCCTGCAGGCTAAAGTGTCAGTTACTGTCAGATGTCAGTCATCAGAGTGAAGATGCCTTCCTAGAGGTAAGCTGCTTTCCAGTAGAGCTCCTGGATTCTGGGGAAGCTTTCCTCTTTTTGCAGCCAACTCTTAAGAGGAGTAAGTGAGGGTCTGAGTTTGGGTTAGATTTAGGGTGGCGGAGAGATGAATAGGGTGAGAGGGAGGGTGAAAGGGTGAGGGTTGGGGACAGGCTGGGAGGGAGGGTGACATTGAGAGGGTTGGGAGGGGGAGGGGGACAGGGAGGGGAATGGGCATGAGGAATGGAAGGAAGAGAAGAAAAAGTAAAAAGAGAAGGGAGAGGGGAAGGGAGAAGGAAGATACTTGTAGGATGTTATACAAAGAGACACCTTTCTGCCATAATGGTTCAGATCAACATCTTTATGGTGTGCTCACTATAGCTGAAGGCCCCCTGCAAGGCTTACCAAGCCGAGGTGGTATTCAGCTGGTTCTGATCAGTAATGGACATTTTCAGTAGTTTGGAGAACCAGCAAATACCATCTCTGGCTGGCCCCGCCCCCATCTATTCTCTGCCTCCTGAGTCCCAGCTTATCGGCTGGGTCTTCTTTTGTTGCCCTGCACAGGAGAACGGAGCTGGAAAGCAGGTTAGTGGGGTGGGAGGGAATGAGGATTTTGCAGTATCCTTGCCCTGCCACGCCCACCAAGCCACGCCCACAGAACCAGTAGTTAAAAAATTTGAAGCCCACCACTGTTACCAAGTTAATTATTTGGAGCATGGGTCTCCCTGGATCAGCTAGGGAGAACATCAGTTCACTATGTGCTTCCAGGACTTAATATACCTCCCACACTCACCAGAAGAAGAACCCTCTTCATTTTACAGTCCTGGAGCTGTGAAAAAAGGTCTCCTTCAATTATCTTCTCCCCCCAAAAAGGGAACCATTTATTCAGCCCCTGGAAGTTAGTCACTAAAGACTAGAAGAGAAAAGATGGCCGTCATTTTCCCAGATGTTCAGGAGGGCATCCATAGCATTCCTTCCTCCTATTTTTCTCCACCATAATAATCCCCCAAGGAAATGTTGGCTGAGAAAGAGTTTGGCTCCAAATCACCCAGGGAGCTTCCATGGCTGGGAGGCAGGGTGGGAAACTGCAACCTGGGTCTATCTGCTCCTAATCCAGCCCCATCATCACTCTGCCATAATGACTGCTATTATTCTTTATTATTCAGCATATGATGAGAACATGACAGAAGAGAAGAAAACTTATGCACACACAATCCATGTAATTATATACAAAACTTCTACAGGGCTACTTCAGTGGCCTGTCATAATAATCAGATTATTCTCCAAAGCATCTGAGGGCAGGACAAGAAGCAATGGGTGGAAACTAATCAAGGAGAAAAGCAACTTAGAACTGAGGAGTAATTTCCTGACAGTGAGAACAATTAATCAGCGGAACAACTTGCCTCCAGAAGTTGCAGAAAATAGGCTGATCCAAAAGCAAACAAATCATGGTGTGGTATAATGTGTGAATCTGGTCACTGAAGGTAACTCAGACCAGAATTACAAATATATGTAGAAATCACTAGGCTAAAACATATGAACAATGGTTGCAGGAACTGGATATGTCTAATTTAATGAAAAGAAGGACTAGGGAAGATGTGACAGCAGTGCTCCAATATCTCAGGGACTGCCACAAAGAAGAGGGAGTCAAGCTATTCTCCAAAGCACCTGAGGGCAGAACAAGAAGCAATGGGTGGAAACTAACCAAGGAGAGAAGTAAGCAACCTAAGGAGAAATTTCCTGACAGCTAGAACAATTAATCTGTGGAACAACTTGCCTCCAGAGGTTGTGAATGCTCCAACACTGGAAGTTTTTAAGAAGATGTCAGATAACCATTTGTCTGAAGTGATGTAGGGTTTTCTGCCTAGGCAGGGGGTTGGACTAGAAGACCTCTAAGGTCCCTTCCAATTCTGTTATTCTATTCTATTCTATTCTATTCTATTCTATTCTATTCTAATAGTTTCCCATGTGCCTAGCATTCATTAAGCTGCAGGATCCAATCAGGATCGTTCACCGTAACCAGAGGTTTAGTCTTCCAAGCTTTCAGACTCGTGCTGGAGTCCTTAGGGAACATCTCTCTACATGGAGTAAGACACACACTTTGCTAGAGATAAGTTCCCTGAGGATGGGCTCCAGCATGTTTGAAAGCTGCAAAGACTAAACCGCTATTCACGGTGACAGATCCAGATTGGATCCTGCAACATTATCCTGAGAGATGGATATTCAAATCCCTTAAGCTACACATGATCTTAGGTAAAGGTAAGCATATGTGCTAGTCGTTCCTGACTCTAGGGGGCAGTGCTCATCTCTGTTTCAAAGCCAAAGAGCCAGCACTGTCTGAAGATGTCTCCGTGGTCATGTGGTTGGCATTACTCAATGTTGAAGGCGCATGGAGCGCTGCTACCTTCCCACCAAAGGTGGTTCCTATTTTTCTACTTGCATTTTTTACATGCTTTCGAACTGCTAGGTGGCAGAATCTGGGACAAGTAACATGTCGCTCGGGATTTGAACTGCCGAACATGATCCTTGGGTAGTGTTAAATAGGTGACAATTATCAGATGTAGCCATATTGCCCTCTTGGGCGTCATGGCCATGACAAACAGAAGTATACAAATGTTTGCCGTAGCTGCCATGGAGAACTTCCTATATTCATGAAGGAGCTGCTATGCTGGGTATAGAATAATAATAATAAGGACAGAGTAGAAAGGTCATCTCCCAGCTCTTCTAATTCCCCAGGTTGTTTTCTACATCGCCATCTACCTCCGTCTTTTCTTGGGAAAGGAAAACATTTCCCGAGAAATGACAAACTCATTTTTAATTTTCTTGCAATGACTGTGGGATCCATGCAGGTTACAGAGATGCCTTTGAAATAAAGACGGATCTGGGAAATGAATGCTATGCTTTGCAATATGCTGGGTTTTCACTGCTTCCTACACTTTTAGTGATTCTTTCACTTACTTCAGCAAACAAACTTTCCATTCAGCTTCCTTGCTTAATGTTCTCCAGATAGGTTTGGTTTCCATTGCCAGAATTCTCTAATCAAGTTGGGGGGAGCCTGGTGTATGTCTTTTGGGAGACTGGGAAGGAAATCACCCTGAGATCCTAATGAGATTAGGAAAAACAACTTTCCCTCAGTGATTGAACAGGCACTTGTGTTACCCGCCCAACAGAAACCACACTGTCTCTGTTTTCAGCATTTCAAAGTGTTTTGCCATTTAGTATGAAACCCAGAAAATGCACATAGCGTTCTGCGTGTCTGTGTATAATCGTACTGCACTGAAGAGCAAATGCACGTCAACAGGAATCTATCAGCACACGCGGGCACAAAGGACGTGCACATTTTCCTGAAAACTTTCAGTGTCATTTTTTTTCAAAAAAATCATGAAACTGAAATATAGGAATGAAAGGAAAGTCTACGTAAAGACATGTGCAGCAAACTGCCATGATTTCAGTAGCTGTTTACCTTTTAACCTATTATCTCACCTAATTAGCAGAGCCAGATGTAAGTAGAGAGGAAAGGTCACCTATAGACATGCGCAGCAAGTCTCCATGATCTCAGTGACTGATGAACTCAACTGTTTATTAGAACCAGGTAGTACCAGGAACTTTTAGATATATGAAGCCTCTACTCTGGCTGGGATGGTGTTGGAGACTGACAAGTAAAATGTACCAATAAGATGCTGTTGCTACCCCTGCTTTTGCTTTGCTTGTTAAAACTGTATAAAAGCCAAATAAACTCTGCGTAAGGCAGACAGACATTTTGGACACCACTGCTGTGATGGATTTCTGAGATCTACACTGAAAAACCTGTCTGAACGAATGAACGAATGGGAATATATGCTGTTTAGCCTTAGCAAATGGCTCAGGGGTGGGCTTCAAAATTTTTAGCAAGGGGTTCTCTGCCTGGTTGCTTGGTGGGCGTGGACATGTTGGGCATTGCCTAGTTGACCTCCTGCATCATGGCGGAGGGGGGTTGCCCTCCCCAGGCTCCAGAGCCCCTCTGGAGGATGGAAATGGGCCTGTTTCCAGCCTTCCAGAACTTCCGGTAGGCCTGTTTTTCACCCTCCCCAAGCCTCTGCGTGTGCCCTGCACTTACCTGTATCCAAAACGGGCCACGTGGGGACTCCTGGGAGGGGCAGGATGGGCGGGGCCAGCCAGGAGTGGGATTTGGGGGTTCTCTGAACTGCACAGAATCTTTTCTAGAGGTTCTCCCGAACCCCTGTGAAGCCGTAGCAGCTCACCCCTGATATGGCTACATCAGACCAGGCTATTCAGCAATCCACGGAAATTAAAAACAAAACCCATTTCTGTATTGCTGCTAATCCAGTTGTATGGATGTAGACATTCTCAGTCCTTTTACCTGCAGAATGGCTGAGATACAAGGATCAAACCCAGCTTCATACAGAGTTAGATCAATGGGTCAAACCATCTAGATTAATCTCTCTACTTCGATAAATGGCATTTTTCTAAAATCAAGCTTGGATTTCTTGTAGGTTAAACACAAATGTGTAACCCTCCAAGTGAAGTGTCCTCCTGATAAATACCAGCTAAGCAAGTGGCTTTACCTGAAGCCTTGGTACAGCAAGTCCACGTGCAAATGTTTCGCAGACACTCGAAGCTGAGTTTCACAGCATCTGTAAGGCTCTTTCTGGAAGCCTGTTAAAGATCATGAGACCAAGGCCATAGAGTCATCATCCTAGAAGGGAGCAAAAGAGGTATCACATGGCAGACCTGAATGAATTATGAGTCTCTGTGAGACTTTTACAGGAGGTTAAAATCAGTGGTGAAATTCATTTTTTTTTTACTAACGGTTCTGTGGGCGTGGCTTGGTGGGCATGGCAGGGGAAGGATACTGTAAAATCTACATTTCCTCCCAATCAGCTGGGACTCAGGAGGCAAAGAATAGATGAGGGCAGGGCCAGCCAGAGGTGGTATTTGCCGGTTCTCTGAACTACTGAAAATTTCCGCTAACCGGTTCTCCAGAACTGGCCAGAACCTGCTGAATTTCACCCTTGGTTAAAATAATGGGTTATGCCCCATTCTACTGCAATCACAGGAGACATTTCTTAATGACACCTTCCAATTCTTTCTTGAGACCATGCAGAGTATGGTAATGAAAACATTCCTTATATTATTCCATGTACACTCAAATTTAGTCTAAAGGACCAACGATGCTGCCTCTACTTTTTCCCAAGAAAGCATCCCAAATATAAATATACCTCATTCAGAAAAATCCACTGAGCTCCATGCCAGAGACAAAGTCTCAATGAATAGTTTGGACTACAACTGCCATCACGGTTGCCAGTTGCTACGCTGACTAGAGTTGATCAGTCTAAGAGCATCTGACTGGCACCATGTTACCAGTTATAGCCTTTATAGAATAGAACATAATTCTTTATTGGCCATGTGCGATCAGACACACAAGGAATTTGTCTCGGTGCAGAAGCTCTCAGTGTACATATAAACAGCAAGTAACAGTTCACAGTTCTTAATCTTAGTTACAATCATAATTATTACAATCATAAGTTACAAATGACAACTGATAAGTCATAAGAAACAAATAGGGGAAGATAGTAGGAAAGATAAGAAGATGAGAAATGAGACAGTGCTATGGGAATTAAATGTTCAGAAGAGTGATGGCATGAGGGGGAATAAAACTATCTGTCATGGTTCCTAGTAATACACCCATAGCAAACAGAACTCCAAGACAAGCAGTTTCCTCAAACACAGGCTGGTGAAAACCAACTCTAAAGGTTCCCGCAGTTTTCACCTAATTAAAAGTAAATGTTTTTCCCCTTTTCCCAAAAAGTCACATGGTCCAATCAAAGTGCTGCCCGGTTGCTTGGAAATTCACTCCGCCTCTCTTCAGCTACCTGTGGGAATGTCCTTGGTTCTCAGGGGAATCTATTTTGTTTTGGCTACAAAACCCCAGCTATCTCCATTCCTCCTTCCCTATCCCTCAGCACCAATGTGGCAACACTGAAGCCTCCAAGATGGCCTCGGTCACGCTAGCTTCAGAGTCGACACTATTTTTATGTCTAGTTGTTTTGGCATACAGTGCTCTATAGCAGCATCCTGAGGGGAAAAGTTGGAATAGATTATATCCAGGATATGAGGGCTCTGCAGATATTTTCTCAGCCTTCTTTCTGGTTTGTGCAATACCAAACTGGTCTTATCTATGGACACTTCTGTTTTTCATGAATTTTGTTAATGGTAACATCAATATACATGTGTCCAGAAAGAGGGGGTGAAAAAGAGGGGGTCAACCTATTCTCCAAAGCACCCGAAGGCAGGACCAGAAACAATGGATGGAAACTAATCAAGGAGAGGGAAGCATCCTGGAATTAAGGAGAAACTTCCTAACAGTGAGACAATCAACCAGAATAGCTTGCCTTCAGTAGTTGTGAAGTTGCTTCAACATTGGAGGTATTTAAGAAGACACTGGACAACCATTTGCCTGAAGTGATATAGGGTTTCCTGCTTGAGCAGAGGGTTGGACTAGAAGACTTCCAAGGTCCCTTCCAACTCTGTTATTTTGTTATTAAGAATCTAGAAGGGCTGATCGATGTGTCTGCTTTTGATTGAAAGATTCAACAAGAACAGAATCAATCTGGGTTAGAAAGCTAAGCAGGATCAGATCTGGTTAGTGCTTGGATGGGAGCCTATCCAGAAATGGAGGCTGGATGGAGATGATCAAACCATCTGTGGTGAACTATTTCTATACTATTACAATGAAAGCGATCAAGACATGTCCTTGGTGGATAAGGCTCACTAGTGCCCTAAGCACTGACAAATCCTAGTGTCTTCCTTTGTACGTACTGTACAAAATCTTCATTGTCTTTTTTCTTTCTCAACTTTGTGATGTCCCCTTTGGGCCTGCTACCTTCAGCACGTGCTTAGTCTGATTAATGGTTAATACACCAGTGACAGTCACCAAGGGCTAAACTCAGCTTCAAGGAAACTTGACTTTAAACAAGCAAAATGGGGATTCAAAACAGCATTGAACACCCCTCGGGGGGGGGGGGGATAGAGAATAGACTATTGTTAAATTGTGAACCATTTGTTCTCCTTAATGCAAACACCACCAAGATGTACCAGAAAGCTACATTTGATCACAAAATACACAAGTCCTTATAAGGACCAGGATGATGTATTTGGTGAAAGCTACTTGAAAACAACCAACACCAGATATTTCTGATCTGAATTTAGCCAGGACGGACAATGGTGAAGTCAATAATGCTGGGATCTTGAATTGGACACTGCAATCAATATCTGATTCCTAAGACATGGATCAATCTGAATAGCATAGATATAGGTAAAGGTTCCCCTCGCACATATATGCTAGTCATTCCCATCTCTAGGGGGCAGTGCTCATCTCTGTTTCAAAGCCAAAGAGCCAGAGCTGTCCAAGGATGTCTCGGTGGTCATGTGGCCAGCATGACTAAACACCAAAGGTGCACAGAACATTGTTACCTTCCCACCAAAGGTGGTGCCTATTTTTACATGTTTTCAAACTGCTAGGTTGGCAGAAGCTGGGACAAGTAATGGGAGCTCACTCCATTATGCGGAGCTAGGGATTTGAACCGCCAAACTGCCGACCTATCAATCGACAAGCTCAGCATCTTAGCCACTGAGCCACCGTATCCCTTCTCTAAATAGCGCATATATAGCTAAATAAACATATATGCTAACTAAATAGCTGCTGTGCCGTGTAGACATCCCCACAAGAAACATTTCTTCCTTATCAGGGTATTGGGTTTCTATCTGATAGATCCTAATATAGATAAGTGACTTCCTTTTCACCAACTCTTATTGCCCAATGTATGAATTTGTTGCTTTGGAAGACTCAAAAATATGTGACACTGTCTGATGGCCTTGAATCTCTTAAAAGAGATTCTCTTAACTTGGTGAGCTTTCTGTTATTGTCTGGCAGCTGTGAAAACAACTTGTAACGGACACTGGTTGTAGTGTCAGCAAACTCACAGGAGTACATCAAACCTACTTACTTGTTACTTGAAATACTCAGCAGTTCTGATTTGAGGAGCAGAAGCACAGGAGACACACCCAGAGGCCCACGGGGCCTTAGTCTAATTTCCTGCTGTTCTCTGTAACCAAATTGACTCAGACATTTTCTGGCAGGCTGCGTGAAAAAGAAAGGAGAGAGAAATGGAGACATCAAAAAAGTGTAAAGTGGCTAGAATTTGAGCAAATGTGACAATAAATGAGAATATTTGTAGCTCAGGGTTGAACTGTGGGGTCCTTGGTGTTCTCTGAGCTTGTGTTGCAAAGGCAATAGCAATAGCAGTTAGACTTATATACCGCTTCATAGGGCTTTCAGCCCTTTCTAAGCGGTTTACAGAGTCAGCACATCGCCCCCACAGTCTGGGTCGTCATTTCACCCACCTCGGAAGGATGGAAGGCTGAGTCAACCTTGAGCCAGTGAGATTAGAACTGCTGAACTGCAGATAACAGTCAGCTGAAGCGGCCTGCAGTACTGCACCCTAACCACTGCGCCACCTCGGCTGTTGCAGACATTTCATTACTCAAACAAGGTAACATCATCAATGCAGGGAATGGAGATTTTGCAGTATCCTTCCCCTGGAGTGCAAAATTGAGGCCTTTGAACTATGGTGCTGGAGAAGATTCCTGTGAGTCTCTTAGACTGCAAGGCAATCAAACCGATCACTCCTAGAGAAGAACAATCCTGACTGCTCTTTAGAGATCCAGATCCTGAAGCGGAAACTCAAATACTTTGGCCACCTAATGAGAAGGAATGACTCCCTGGAAAAGAGCCTCATGCTGGGAAAGTTAGAGGGCAAAAGAAGAAAGGGACAGCAGAGAATGAGGTGGCTAGATGGAGTCACCGAAGCAGTCTGCATGAGCTTAAATGGACTCCAGAGGATGGTAGAGGAGGAACGTTGTCCATGGGGTCGCAATGGGTCAGACATGACTTTTCAACTAACAACAACAAGTAGTGTCTTCCCCGAGACCCCAGGGCTAAATGAGGCCCTCAGAAGTCTTGGCTGCAGCTTCCAGATTCCTCTCAAGGGTCTACCAAATGCTAATTATTCATAGATCAGCAGAAGAACACAACATTCAAAGACATTGTATTAATTAATTATACGTAATTATATCCACCACAACTATAATTATTTCACATTTATATTTGATTGGAATTAAGTGAAGTCACATTCCCTCCTCGTCCTGTCACTTTTTGGCCAATTTCAATAGTATGAGAAAACTACTAAAACATCTGATGGAACAAATGAAACAGTCTGTTCTTTCTTGCTTGCTATTAATTCTGTTGGGTGGACCAGCAACAATTCTGAAATTATCCAAAAAGCAATTTTACATCATTACCACTACAATCACTTCCAGCAGTTTTCTCTAACCAAAAGATTGCACTTGAACTAAAGCTCACCATGATTCCCAGCCAGAACATTTTTAGCCCACATTTGCCAGCAGTCATAGCACTGATCGACCAACATCTGAAGGATACCAGATGCTTTTGTTATTGACAAGAAGGTCTAGACTAGAGTCGCTTTGGGTAGTGAGATGAGCACCATACACATTTCAGAGGTGGTATTTAGCAGGTTCTGATCAGTTCTGGAGAACCAGTAGAGGAAAGTTTGAGTAGTTTGGAGAACCAGTAAATACCACCTCTGGCTGGCCCCACCCCCATCTATTCTCTGCCTCTCGAGTCCCAGCTGATGAGGAGGGAATGGGGATTTTGCAGTATCCTCCCCCAGGAGTGGGGAGGGAATGAGGAACCTTTCCCTGGAGTGGGGAGGGAATGCAGATTTTACAGTATCCTTCCCCTGCAGTAGGGAGGGAATGCAGATTTTACAGTATCCTTTCCCCAGGAGTGGGGAGGGAATGGAGATTTTACAGTATCCTTCCCCTGCCATGCCCACCAAGCCATGCCCACAGAAGCGGTACTAAAACAAATTGAATCCCACCAGTGATACGTTTAACAAATAAATAAATACCCCAATTTCCCCAATACTTTGGACATTTGTAACCCAAATGTCCAAAGAGAAGACGTAAGATACTTCTTGCTCTCTTAGTGATTCTGGAAACCATCTCTGTTTTGAAAAATCCCTTCTCTCCCCTCTTTCCGTTGCTCGTGGCATTTTCAAAGAAAAACTCTCAGCAATGTTTAAGTCAAAACTTTCCAGAAAATGCCACAGTACATTAAAGTTTCTGTGGTTTTGGCTGGTACCACACAGAGTAACTAGGCAACATCTTACGAGACCAAACCCAGCATATCCCTGTGAAATGGGAATGTGCTAACCAATTCCTTGACCTGGAACCTCTGTGGAATATTAAAGCTTTGGCAGGCACACCTTGTATTATGGACTGCAGAGAAGAATTGATATCCAGAAACAAGCACATGTCTGGCTATCAGATCCTCAACTACTGTCACAAGAAGAAGAAAAAACTGATTTGTCATATTATTCTTGCTAAACCTCCTCAGATCAAATAATCCACAGTAGATGATTTGATCCTACAGCACTTTTTACCAGAGTGTTCTGACCAAGGCTTCCCAAGAGCATGAAACAAACTCCTTGTCCCAACAAAAACCCCTTTTATTAATTTGTTTTGAATTCTGCTCATTCATGTCCATCAAAGTCTTTAAAGGGAAGATTTATAGTCACAGACCTTATCTGGCTTGGAAAGCTGCCAGGCCGATATCTGCAAAACTTGGTAAGGAGCCTTGGAGAGTCACGAACCAATTAAGCGAACTAATGGTCTCCTTCAAATTCCACTCCCCTTTCATTCCTCTTTTATCTTCTCTGGGAGGGGCCATTCATCATCCACCTGTGGCCTTACTTACTCCCAAGTCGCCCCCTGTTCTTTAGTTGTTCCCTTCGTCTGGCCACTCTGCGCATGCGCACACTGGGAACAGGCTCCAGCTGTTTTGTCTGCCTCACTGATGTCTGCCTCTGAAGGCAGCTGATAACTGGCATTGGGCTCTGGTCCCCTCTCTGCCTTCAACACAGAGCCCTCATCTGAGCCTTCCCCAGACTCCAGGACTGCCCCATGTTCCTCCCCATCCTCCTCACTATCCGAATCTGCTGCCAGCTCCACTGGCCGCTGGCAGGCCATAACACAGGGCATGTACAATCTCAAGGCTCATGAAGTATACCCTGCGATATAAATACAAAAAATTGGAGTTGTTCACCATTGGGAAATAGAGAGGAGATCGGGGAAGAAACACATCAACTCAACATCAGGTTGAACAGCTGCTTTGTGATGGGTCAAGTCTACCTTGGTAGCTGTTTTATGAACAGGCAAGGTCTCCCACAGTCCAGGGACTTCTTGAATTACAACTGTAGTGGAGCCTATTCACCATGGCCATAACTCATGATGGTTGGAAAGGGGGCCGGTCTGTGGTTCACCATCCACATAGTTTGTTATGGATGCCAATAGCTCTCTATGGGTACCGTGTTTCCCCGAAAATAAGACAGGGTCTTATTTCCTTTTGACCCACAAAATAAGCACTTGGTCTTATTTTTGGGGAAGTCTTATTATTTTTTAGGTGCAGGAGGTGGCAAGTGTGGTCACCTCATGGCTGCTGCTGTGTTGCAATATTTTCGGGGAGGTCTTATTTTTTGGGAGGACTTATTTTAGTGCATGTGCTCAAAAGCCTGATTAGGCTTATTATCTGGGGAGGTCATTTTGGGGAAAACAGGGTATTGTTTTGCTGAAAACTAGAAGTAAGGTTCCATTTTTGTCAAAACAGACATAAAACGCAATCAAGAAATCATGAGATGCTGTAAACAGCCATAAATATGGTCTGGTTGCTGAGTGACCCAAGTGCAGATATTTAACCAGGGGAGGTGACCATCAGAATTTCAAATCTGGGTCTTAAGTACCCCAGGCAAGTCCATCAGATTTCTGAATGATCAATAAGCGACCAGTCATAAGTCAAGACTACCTCTAGCCACAGACAGTCCTAAAAATAAGCAATCTTGTTGGTTTGGTTTGGTTTATTGGATTTATATGCCGCCCATCTCCCAAGGACTCAGGGCGGTGTACAACATTAAAAAAAAACACATATTACAAAAGTTAAAAAAATTAGATACAATATCCAAAAAACAAACCCAATTAAGATTCACATTTTAAAAAATTCAATTAAAATTAACAGTAATCAATAATTTGATTTGTTTTGTTCAGGCCAGGCTGGCTTGCTGGAAAAGCCAACTTTTTAGGGCGTGTTGGAAGGACCGGAGGTCAGGGAGTATATGAAGCTCCGGGGGCAGCTCATTCCAGAGGGAAGGTGTTCCCACAGAGAAGACTCTCCCCCTGGGGGTCACTAGCCGACACTGTCTGGCCGACGGCACCCTGAGGAGACCAACTCTGTGAAGCTTCATAAAATTCTGGATGGTCAATGCTTCTCTTAATCATGGTCTGGAAGTTGTTTTCAGATAAGGAATGATAAGACTGTAAACCTAAGAAATGAATTCTGAATCTGGTCAAAGGAGGAAACTCAGAATATTAATATCGGCTGCCATAGAAATGGGGAGGGTGGGGACATGGTATTTGGGATGGGAATAAATGTAAAGGAGGTGATATGGAAAAGGGAGTTTTCTTCTCACCATCTTCTGCGCATGCTGGTGGCCGGTATTTGGATCTGGTCAAGGTAACCGTCCTGCATACCAACATGATGATGCCTTTTGGAGATGCAACCCACATGACACCTAAGGGATTTGCAGATTGGACACTGCGGTGGGGTCGTTGGAGGGAGGGAGTTGGGTTATCCTTTGATATGAACTTGTTTGCGCCTTTCTGGCTCAGATCTTGCTTTACTTTCACTGCTATCTTTTCATAACAGTAAAAGTATTTTAATTCCACAAGCAATGGAGTTGGGAGTTTTCTTTCTTGGTTATTGATGGAGGCATGCTGGACAAATTATCTGATATTCCATATGCAGAAAATGCACTGGATTTGGCCCCAAAGTTTGAACTCCCACATCAATTGATGGCTGCAAGTTCTTAAAAAAATTAAATTGGTACTGACGGATTTGATACAATTAAATCATCCAAAAATGTATTTTGACTTGAGTTGGGCTTTTAAGTAGACTTCTCATACTAGTGAAGTTAGCCAAAAAGTGACAGGATCAGAAGTGAATGTAATTTCATTTAATCCCAATTACATATTGATCTGAAATAATTGTAACAGTGGGGAATAAAATTATGTGCAACTATTTAATTATTCCTCTATATGATTCCTAAATCTTAATTAATTCAATGACTGCCCATAGTGTCTTCTTCTCCTGACAAAATAATCATTAGCAATTGGTAAACCCTTGGGAGGAGCTGCAGCCAAGACTTTTGACTCTTTCCCAAAAATATCTTCCAAAATATGAACATCACATTTTCTTTGTTGTAAGTGTTAAACATTTGAGGTTCCATATAATGGGTGGGTATACTGTTGGAACAGTATTTAAAGGGACATAAATAGTTGCATGATGAAGTCCCTAAAAGATGCTAATATATTGTTGAATTGTATCCCAAAACTCTGGAATTTGTTTGAGGAATTATAATTGTATCAGGCATGGAAGGTGGCAAAAAGAGAAACTGGAAAAATGATATATAATTCCAGACGTTAAGGATAGGTTCTTTGAGATGGGTAATTTATCCATTTGGATATATTTTCTTTTGTTTTGTTTTTTAGTTTTTTATTAAATTATAATGTAGCATACAAAGAAAATACAAAAGTAAATAATAGGAAAAATAGGGAAGAGAAAAGTTAAGAGAAAAATGGGGGAAAGAAAAGGGGGAAAGGCATTGACTTATGACTCGCTTCAGTGCAGTAGAATAAGGCATTAACATCATATCTCAACTTTTTACTTTACATAATAGTTTAAACTATTATTAAACTAATATAAATGGTGTATTTTCAACTAATCAGAGAATGAACCAATTCATTCTTCATTAATATGGATTTCATGATATGTTATAATAATTCAGTGGCATTTATAGATAGCTCTTGCTACAGTGGCGTGATGGCACAGTGATTAAGATGCTGGGCTTGTTGGCTGGAAAGCTGGCAGCCCACGTTTGACACCTGAGCTCCAAACAAAGGGGTGAGCTCCTGCCCTTGCCAGCTGCTGATAACCTAGCAGTTTGAAAGCATGCAAATGCGAGTAGATAAATAGGTACCACTACAGTGGAAAGGTAAGAATGCTACCTGGTGTCATTCTGGCCACATGACCATAGAAATATCTTTGGACAGAGATGGCTCAATGACCTTGAAACGGAGATGAGCACCGCCCCCTATAATGGGCAACGACTAGTTGAGTAAAATCCACAAGGACTTACTCTTCTGTAGCTACAGTATAGATAATACTAGATTTTATTATAATATAGTATTAGGTGGCATATTTTATAAGCAGTGACACCTACCTACCTACCATATCTTAAATATTTAGTATTGCAAATGGTTAAATTTTGTTAGGATCTTTCAATATTTTGGAGGTTTTTTTTGTCTTTTTGATCTTTTTCTACTTGGTTTAGTTTTTACAATACAATAGCAGAGTTGTTAGGGACCTTGGAGGTCTTCTAGTCCAACCCCCTGCCTAGGCAGGAAACCCTATACTATTTCAGACAAATGGCTATCCAACATCTTCTTAAAGGGTTCCAGTGTCGGGGCATTCACAACTTCTGGAGGCAAGCTGTTCCACCGATTAATTGTTCTAACTGTCAGGAAATTTCTCCTCAGTTCTAAGTTGCTTCTCTCCTTGATTAGTTTCCACCCATTGCTTCTTGTTCTGCCCTCAGGTGCTTTGGAGAATAGTTTGACTCCCTCTTCTTTGTGGCAACCCGGAGATATTGGAACATTCCTATCATGTCACCTAGTCCTTCTTTTCATTAAATTAGACATACTCAGTTCCTGCAATCGTTCTTCATATGTTTTGGCTTCCAGTCCCCTAATCATCTTTGTTGCTCTTCTCTGCACTCTTTCTAGAGTCTCCACATCTTTTTTACATCGCAGTGACCAAAACTGGATGCAGTATTTCAATTGTGGCCTTACCAAGGCTTTATAAAGTGGTATTAACACTTCATGTGATCTTGATTTTACCCCTCTGTTTATGCAGCCTAGAACTGTGTTGGCTTTTTTAGCAGCTGCTGCACACGGCTGGCTCATATTTAAATGGTTGTCCACTAGAACTCCAAGATCCCTCTCACAGTTACTACTATTGAGCAAGGTACCACCTATACTGTGCCTGTGCATTTTGTTTTTCTTGCCTAAATGTAGAACCTTACTTTTTTCACCATTGAATTTCATTTTATTAGATAGTGCCCAATGTTCATAAATTTTGTTTTATTTTTGTGTTACATTATTAGTATAAAATGATACTAGTATTTTTTAAATATTTCATGACCCTTTTTACTGCTTATGTTTTTAATTATTCTACCTTTTCATAATCTTGTTATATAATTCTTAAACATGCTAAAATTTAATTTCACTGCCAAATATATAAAAAATTGCTTGAAACATTAATCTTCTATGAAGCAGAAGAGCAACCACACCCCTTCTTTTGGCCACTTCTGTGCCCCCATATGTGGAGAAGACATCAGACTGCAAGTTAAGTAGCCAGATCTTCACATGATGGAAGGCACCACTTTTGTGTTGGATACTGGAGCAGAATAACAGAATACCGTATTTTTCGGAGTATAACATGCACCTTTTTCCCTCAAAAAAGAGGCTGAAAATCTGGCTGCGTCTTATACACTGAATACAGCATTTTTTTTGCCTCCTGAACACCCCCTCCCCTTCACCAAAATGGCCATGCATGGCTTGTAGGAAGTTTTCAGAGAGCTCCTGGGTGCTGGGGAGGGCGGAAACGAGCAAAAAATGGGTTGTTTGTTGCTCAATTTTGTCTTCCCCAGCCCCCAGGAGCACTCTATAAGGTTCCTAATGCCTTTTTTTTGACAAAAACGGCCCGTTTTTGTGAAAAAAGGGCTGTTTTTGCTCATTTTTGCCCCCCCCGGAAGACTCTACAAGCTTCCTAAGGGATATTCATGCCCTTTTTTGAAAAAAGGGGCCATTTTTGGGAGGTTTGTAGAGTGCAAAAACTCTTTTTAAAATTTGCCTCTTCAAAACCTTGGTTCGTCTTATACTCCGATGCATCTTATACTCCAAAAAATATGGTAATAAAGTTGGAACTGACCTTGGAGATCTTCTAGTCCAAACCCTGCTCAAACTGCTCAATCCAACCCCTGCTCAAACAGGAAACCCTACAGCTTTTTAGACAAATGTCTATTTCATCTCTTCTTGAAAACCTCTACTGTTGAAGCACCCACAACTTCTGGAGGCAAGTTCTTGAGTTGCCTTCAACTTCTTAGATGGCTCTACCTGCTTTGACAGGAGATGTTTTGTGAAGGATACAAATCAGACTGCAGGAAGAAACATTTCTTCTTAATTGTTTCAATCCATCTCTCTTCATTGATTTTGCCATAAAAGGACCTTATTTTCCCTCCCTCTTTGGAGTGAATATGATCTCCCCATTCCAGTGGTTTCTTCTCCCCTCTGGATGTTGGCTACTGCTAAACACAAGTTCTCAGTAGACATTTGGGAGTCTTGTATTCCAAGCGTAATGGATTGCAAGAATTATAATCGGCTCACTATAGGGGAGAGTTCAAATTTTAGATGCATAAAGCAAAAGAATTGGATTGTCATGAAAAACCTACAATATATATATATCTCTCTTTCTCTCTCATCTGTCTTTGTCTGTCTGTCTGTCTGTCTGTCTGTCTGTCTGTCTATCTATCTATCTATCTATCATCTATCTATCTATCTATCTATCTATCTATCTATCTATCTATCTATCTATCTATCTATCTGTCTGCTATCTATCCATATCTATCTATCTATCTATCTATCTATCTATCTATCTATCTATCTATCTATCTATCTATCTATCATCTATCTATCTATCTATCTATCTATCTATCTATCTATCTATCTATCTATCTTCTATCTGTCTTCTATCTCTCTATCTCTCTATCTATCTTCTGTCTGTCTGTCTGTCTGTCTGTCTGTCTGTCTGTCTGTCTGTCTACCATCCATCCATCCATCCAATCTATCATCTATCTATATCTACCCATCTACCCCTGCAGCATAGATAGAAACCAGATTGAGCTGGTCTCCTCTTTCAAATGCCTGAGATGAGTCTCCTTCATTCCATTGGCAGTAAGAAAGCATGTGGGGCCCATGTTGCTGAAAATTCACAAGGGAGCTCCGATGTCCTCCTTAAACTCCTTAAGACAAGAGGCGGGCACTATATCCCTGCAGCACTTAAGTTATCTGAAACCAAGCCAATAGCACAACGTCTTTATGGTCCCCATCTCTTGTCTTAACCATTAAAACTTGTTCAATCCAAATGTCTAAAATAGAGTCTTCAGGTCTCAAATTGTGACTCTGATGCCATCCTGTGACAAGAGATCTCTTGGCTGGAGTTTGGATGACCATACTCAACTAGTGGCTCAGACTGTCATCTTATTCCCTTGTCCTTGCCCCATTAAATATGAGTGATGACTTTCAATCCACATGAAAAAATGCAGTGGCAACTAAAATCTCATCCTCGGGCTTCTCTCCAGGTCTTCTACTCAGCATGGGACATGATGATCAGGCCAAAGCATTCATTAAACAGTATGTCGCCAACACCGAGTGCCAGTTGGAGCTAACCTGACCTTGTTTCCCATGTGTCCTTAGGTTTTAATGTTTGATTTTAATTATGTTTTAATCAGGGGTGAAATTCAGCAGGTTCTGGAGAACCGGCACCGGAAAATTTGAGTAGTTTGAAGAACCGGCAAATACCACCTCTGTCTGGCCCCAGAGTGGGGAGGGAATGGGGATTTTGCAATATCCTTCCCCTGGCATGCCCACCAATCCATGCCCACAAAATGCCCGATAGTAAAAAAAATTGAATTTCACCACTGGTTTTAATTTTGTATGTATAGACATATTTTTATGATTGTAAGCTACCCAGAGTTACCCTATAATAAGATGGGTGGTCGATAAATTTTATAAATAAATAAATAAACATTTATCACCAGGGAAACCAAGAGGGACTGGAGACTAAAACATATGAGGAATGGTTGCAAGAACTGGGTATGTCCAGTTTGATGAAAAGAAGGACTAGGGGAGACATGATAGCAGTGTTCTAATACCTCGGGCTGCCACAAAGAAGAGGGAGTCAAGCTATTCTCCAAAGCACCCGAGGGCAGAACAAGAATCAATGTGTGGAAAACAATCGAGGAGAGAAGGAACTTAGAACTGAGGAGAAATTTCCTGACAGAACAATTAATCAGTGGAACAACTTGCCTCCAGAAGTTGGGAATGCCCCAACACTGGAAGCCTTTAAGAAGATGTTGGATAGCCATTTGTCTGAAAAGGTATAGGGTTTCCTGCCTGGGCAGGGCGTTGGACTAGAAGACCTCCAAGGTCCCTTCCAACTCTGCTATTGTATGCCTCCCCCAGCATACTTAACTAAGCTTGAAATACCTACCATAAGTACCCCCAGTGCCTATATTACAGTGATGATCATAGCCTCATCTCACCATTAATGCATAAATACCCAGAATGCACAGGGCATTCCGAAACTTCCCTGTTCCTTACAGATATTAACCCTTCTGCAACATATAACATTGCCACGTTCTGGGCAGCACACACAAAATTCATTGGATGATGACCTGTGCCATAAACTAGACTTATTATCTAGTTCACCACACTAGACTCATCTGTAATTTGACAGCTATAGTCTTTCATATAAATGGTGACCTAGTGGTGAAGACTCTCGCCTCTCACTTGGGAGATTAAGAGGTCAATCCTAGGTAGCAGCAGATGTTTTTTTCCTAGGGTGCAAAGAAAAAATATCTGCTGCCAACTCTGTATGGCATCAGGAAGGGCAGCCACCCAGTAAATGCTCAGCTCCCTCCAGTCATTCTACTCTGAATTAAAAGATTACAGGGATATAAAAAAGGAGTCTTCCATAACCACTTTCTGCTCCCCTCCTTTAAAATTCTTTTAAACTTGATTTTATATATACTTTATTTTGATTTTATATTTACTTTCTGCTTTAATATATCTTCTAGCGTTACATTTTAAAATTTAGGCATCAGTTGTGCTTTTTAATTGACTGAACTCCACCCTCCTTGTGTTGGTCTATGACCCTAATAAAGATTTGATTTGATTTGACTATATCTAGTTTAAAAATTTATCCCATTTAACAGTTATTCTTCCCCTCCAGAAAATTTCGGGACTGTAGTGGAAACTTTTTAAAAACAAAAGCAAAGCTCCCTTGGAAGTTTCTCAAATTACAACCCTTAAGCATTTTGGAGATATCTTTTGAATATCTTCTGAAAGTGGTTTAAAGAAGGTTCTGAATTGGCTTTCAAGGACACCACTAAGCAGGAAATCAGCTGGTTCTTGCCGCATGAAATGAATAAGCCAGGGCGAGGCTGTGTGTACCCTCAACCATTTTGGCTGCGCTATGGAAAATCTCTCTGATCAGGCCTGTTAAAGATTTGGCAGCCCAAAGTTCCATCACTTGGCGGTAGGAACTACACAAAAACAGTATGGTAAAGCCCTAGCATAGGTGCAATAGGTTTTCCAAAAACACAAAGTGCTCCCCAGTCCAAGAAAAACACGGAATATCCAACTCCTGCTCCATTTGTGGTCTCACCCACTTTGCCCTTGGTACCGCAAAAGAGTTTATGGGTGGCCACTGGACACTAAAGGGTTGTCTTCTCCTCCCAAAGCCTATAATTTACCAGCCAGGATAGGGATTAGAAAACACATTAAGCAAAACCAAACAAACAAACAGCAAGAGTATATTGCATGTGCATTGACATCCTGAATGTAACCAGGGTTTAAATAAATTCACGATGGGCAATTTGAAGGACTTGTGGTCCTTGGAGATTTAGCATTAAATCTGGGTTATGGGCAGGAAGCCCATACTTGCCAGCTTTTGTCTCCACCATCTTCTTATGAGTGGCACCAGAGGCACGTGATTGGCCAATGTAAGCCTTGGCCTGATCCAGCAAGGACATTCTTAAATAAGTACCATATTTTTCAAACTATAAGACACACCTTTTTCCCTCAAAAAAGAGAGTGAAAATATGGGTGCATCTTATACACTGAATACAGCATTTTGGCCTCCCAAAACCCCACCCCCTTCACAAAAATGGATGTGCATAGGCTTTGGGAGGCTTCCAGAATGCTGCTGGGGGCTGGGGAAGGCATAAATGAACAAAAAACGGACCGTTTTTTGCTTGTTTTTGCCCTCCCCCCAACCCCCGGGAGCACTCTATAAGCCTCCTAAAGGCTATGCATGCCCTTTTTGGGAGAAAAAAATGGGCCATTTTTGGGAGGTCTGCAGAGTGCAAAAACTTTTTCTTTTAATTTGCCTCTTCAAAATTGTGCTGCGTCTTATACTCCTGTGCGTCTTATACTCCAGAAAAATACGGTAATCCTTGACCCAAGCATGCTTTTTGAAGAGGCAAAGGTCAGAGTTCTAAAAAACACCCCCAATGAAATAAAACTCTGAGTCTTGGGTTTCCTCAAAGTTCCACTTTATTAGAGGTGTCATGTTGGCACATTTGGGAAAACCCGAATCTGAAAGTTTCCAGGTTTTCCCACCCAGATGAAAGTTCAAGATCCTGCCCCAACACCAACAAGTCCATCACATGGTCCAATCTTTCACTGCCACGAAGACAGATTCCTCTCATCCACATCCAGCCAGGTGCAGGAATGAAAGCGACCTTGACTTTCTGAGAAAGAATGTTATTATGGCTACACATCACCCAACTCTGTATAATTCTCCCCCTCCCATTTCCCCATAATGGAAAGTGTGGCAGGCCTGAAGTCAAAAAAAAAAGTTGGCTTGCGGGTCTGACAGCAACTGGACTTCCTTGTTTTTCTTTGAAGATGTTTCTCTTCTCATCCAAGAAGCTTCTTCAGAAGCAAAATGTCTTCAAAGAAAACCAATACAGTCCAACTGCCTCTTGAAAAAGCACCTTTGGGATAACCATGACCTGGATCAGAGGTGGTATTCAGCAGGTTCTGGCCAGTTCTGCAGAACCGGTAGCGGAAACTTTGAGTAGTTCAGCGAACCGGCAAATGCCACCTCTGGCTGGCCCAACCCCCATCTATTCTTTGCTTCCTGAGTCCCAGCCGATCGGGAGGAAATGGGGATTTTGCAGTAACCTTCCCCTGGAGTGGGGAGGGAATGGGGTTTTTACAGTATCCTTTCCCTGGAGTGGGGAGGGAATGGAGATTTTGCAGTATCCTTTCCCTGGAATGGGGAGGGAATGGAGATTTTGCAGTATCCTTTCCCTGGAGTGGGGAAGGAATGGGGATTTTACAGTATCCTTCCCCTAGAATATTTTTAGATTGTTAAAATCAATCTAAATGTACCCCTCAAATCTTCATTTTCCACCAAATCTCTTACGTGAGAAACAAGGCACATGCATGTTTTCATGTATGTTGAGGCTCTTAAACAGATTATTTTCCAGCTTTCCCTGAGTGTAATTACCATACAGATGTGTGAACCTCAGAATCCCCCAGCTGACATCACCACTACTGAGAATTTTAGCAGTTGAAATCCAGTAGTGGGTTTCTATTTTTTTTAACTGCCAATTCGCTTGTGTGTGTGATGTTTCTGTGCATGTGCAGAAGCATCTGGGTGGGTGGGCAGAGCCCAGGGTGGGTTGCTACTGACATTGCTGCCAGTTCAGCACGCAAAAAATTCAGGCAAACCGGTAGTAAAAAAAATGCTTAAAAAGGTTTTTAAAAGTTCCGACGATCAGCTGTGTGACAATCAAATCTGCTGCGGCAATCATCTTTTTAAAAAACTTTTTTGGCATTATTTTTACTAACAGTTCAGGCAAACTGGTAGTAAAAAAAATGCTTAAAAAGTAAAAAAAAAAAAAGTTCCGACGATCGGCTGTGTGACAATCAGCTGTGCCGTGTGATAGTTGGAACTTTAAAAAACTTTTTTAAAGCATTTTTTTTTACTACCGCTCGAACCGGTAGCATTTCACCTCTGAACCAGCAGTCCCTAGTGCCCAAAAAGTTGGGGGCCACTGCTTTAGACGGTCCCCCTAACAGGCTGGAGATAAGAAGGAGGCAAGATTATGGAGCCCAATAAGTATTTCCAAGGTGTATTTGCACATAGTGAGCTGTAAGTGGAGAATGATCCCTGGGAATTGTGCCACTCCTCAATCCCATGATTGTTGGAGTTGCATTACTTTGAAAGACAGCCAGATCATTTAGCCACCAAGGTAAAATAATCACATGAAATAAAGGCCGGCTGCTGATTTGTCATCTGAACAATAAAAGTATTGTTTACTACCCTGTGTTTAAATAAGGATTGCTCTCTAGTAAATATGCTTCCGATTATAACCTCCTTGCGCAGTGTTTTGGTCTGCTTTTAATGAACACTGATTTCTCCCTTTCAAGTCTTATGAATTGCAGTCATTTGTTGTTGTTGTTTTTTTTAAAAAAGAGGTAAGTGACTCAACGCGTATTTTAAAAAAATCATTTAGCATGCAGAAGAGCTGAACTCATTGTGAGCGGCTTTGATCTACTCGGCTCCGCTTTGGCAAAAGGCTTGTTTTTGTAATGCTTTGGAAAGCCAACATAGAGACCAATGTTTCAGAGAATGTCGGAAGAAAACTGGAGCAGGACAAATGTGGAGTTGATCAATGCTGTTTCCAGAAAAGCAGGAAAGGGCGCGCCCCTTAATAAACCGGTAGGCATTTCCCCAGAATGGGGAGCTTGGCATGCTGGCATTAAGGGGTGTCAAAAGGTTCATACGGGCGAGCTACCTGTTAGCCGAAGGAAATGAGATCAAAGATAGTTTGGATGGATGGGACTTTCTCAAAGGCCATTTCCAAGCACTTTTGCTTCCAAAGATCAACTTTTGCAAGTTTTTGCAAACATCACTGCCGCTCGTCTTCCTCCCCCTCTCCTCCCTCTTTCAGGATTTTTTGCTTTTGAAGATTTGACAAGCCCTTCTGCTCTTCTGTGGACACCCCTCACCCACCCATAATTTCAAGATCCATTGAAATACCAGAGGGTAGCATTAATCAGGGGGCAAGGCTGCCAGGTACATATTTTGGCCAGACCAACAATGAATGCCAAACCACAGGTATTTTCTGGGATGGTTCCTGTTATGAAAGCTCTTTTTTTCCCCATAAAGATTCTTTGTTGCTGTAGCCCCCGACTCCTTTTATTCTCTCTGCTTTTTCCTCCCCACTTTCTTCCCTTCCCTAAGGGGGGGGGGGTTCTTCTTTTCCCAAGATGTCATTTGATTGGCTACTTAACCTTGTTTAGTTATAATCTTTTGTGATATGAGGAAATGCATCTGTACTTCCAACCTCAGCCAGGACACGGACCCTTTGATTCTAACAACTAAGACAACCAGCAACCAACAACGCCTGGAGCAATCAACAATCAACCAACAATCCACAAAACTTGAGTAATTTTTCAAGACTTTAATGGGCCATGTTATAACTTGTAACAAGAGCACAGACATGAGCTGAATTAGATTGGTATCGTTATTCATCAAAGCAGCATTTCTCAACCGTGGCAACTTGAAGATGCGTGGACTTCAATTCCCAGAATTCTCCATCCAGCAGTTTCAACTTACCAAGGTTGAGAAACATTGCATTAAAAGGTGGAACTGAATTGGGTCTGCTCCAGGGGTGGGTTCCAGCAGTCACTACTGAAGGGTTCGTTCGTGGCTGTGCCGTGTGCACGCATGCGCAGTGCAATAAAAATTGTTCTGCGCATGCCCAGAAACAAAAAACAAGATGGCGCCACCTCTGGCACCCACCTGGAGAACTGGTTCAGGAGCGTGGCAGGCCTGGGACGGTTCCAGCGACCCAGGCCACCAAACCACTACCGGTTCAGCTGAACCAGTCCCAACCATTTGGAGCCCACCACTGGTCTGTTCTAGATATTATACTCCAGCCACCTATCAGCTCATAGACTTGATGTTAGCCTTTGTTCTTTGCTGGATTTGAAGAAGGTATGATTGCTTTCTCCAGTGCTATCATAACACATCAGTCTCTGAACAAATGGTTGTAAGTTGAGGATTACTTGTATGTTCCCATTTCATCACATGCAGGTTGTTTTTCTTCCAGAAATTCAAGGTGGTGTACCAAGCTCCCTGATTTATCCTTTGAATCTCTGGGAGATAAGTCAGGATGGGAGATGGCAAGTTATGGAAAGCAATTCTGGGTGTTGACGTCCACAGCTTTTAAATAGCCACGCTTGAAAAAACACTACTCAGAGGTTTACTCCACCCACCCCACCAATAACAGCAACACTACTAGGTAGGTTGGGCTCAAGGGTGAAATCAACTTTCCTTCGCTACCGGTTCGCAAATGTGAATGTCCAGGCGGGTGGGTGGAGCCTCCTGCTGCCAGGGCTACCGGTTCAACCGAACTGGATAGAACCGGCTAAATTTCACCACTGGTTGGGCTGAGAGAAAGCTCAACTTCCCCATTAATGTCAATGAAGAATAGAGTTGTCTGGAAGTTGAATCATGGACTCCTTTTCTTTTTTATTTGAAACTAGCCGATAATCTGACATTGCCCGGGTATTTATTTATAGGGAGGAAATGTCCGCACCAAACATAATTTTTAATGTTTTCCCCCTTACCAGAGGGAGGCCCCTCGTGGAGTACTGTGAAGCCGTTACCATGGCAAGTCCACTGCGCTGCACAGTAGAAGCCATTTTACAGCAGTACAGTAGAAGCCATTTAAAGGCACAACAGTCTGCATCTTAACCCACACACCAGGGGGTGTTGAGGGTGTCTTGCCCCCCACAGTATTTTTTTCCAGACAGTAAGTCATCTGTGTACCAAGTTTGGTCAAAATTGTTTGAGGTGTTCCACAGTTAGGCAGGAATAAACACACACACACGCACACAGATATATGTATGTATGTATGTATGTATGTATGTATGTGTGTATGTATGTGTGTATGTGTATGTGTATGTGTATGTGTATGTGTATGTATGTATGTATATATATATATATATTTGTGTTACATTTGCGCTGATTATATATATATATATATATATATATATATATATATATATATATATATTATCAGCACAAATGTAACACAAATATATATATATATATGTATGTATACATACATACATACATACATACACATACACATATCAGCACAAATGTAACACATATATATATATATACATACATACACATACACATACACATACACACATACATACATACATACATACATACATCTGTGTGCGTGTGTGTGTGTTTATTCCTCCATATATATATATATATGGAGGAAGAAGGAAGAAGATGAAGATGAAGAAGAAGAGGAGGAGGAGGAGGAGGAAGAGGAAGTAGTAGTAGTAGTAGTAGTAGTAGTAGTGGTGGTAGTAGTGGTGGTAGTGGTAGTAGTTTTGCTGCTTATTTCAAGCAGTTTCTTCAGTTGAGGTCATGTTGCCATGACCTAATTTCCAGTTCACATAATAATGATCACATGGGATTTGAATGTGGGTCTCTCTGACCCAAGTTTTACATATTAACACTAAGATTCTTCCTAATACAGATCAAGGTCCAAACAGAAAGATTCATAATCCTTGGCTAACAAGGTTTGGGTCTTTAAATTGATTTGCAAACAGTCTTTTATTGCTGGTAAACAGCCGTTTCCAATTAGGAACTGGTCATAAACTGGCTCCCCACCTTCTCTCCCAGGCCAATTCATTTTTATGAGTTTCTTAAATGTGGGGAGAACATGGTGATTGGCAATTTACATAGCTGGGTGGCAGAAAGCAAGTTGAATTGCTCCATCGTATGATGAATGACCGTTCAGAATTTCTAGGAACAAAGTTCACCCATCTATTGAATCTTCTACCATTGCAATATAGAGGATCCTGGCCGCATTTTGGTGATCCAACATCTGGCTTAAACCTCATCCTTTGTTTGTGTGGTGAGGCTTACTGTTTTTCTATCACACACTTTACAGTTGTGATTTGATACAACCCTATACTGCAGGTCAATGTCGGCAATGATGGAAAAATGGCTTGAGTTGAAATGTTCTCCCATCCTAGTACTTCCAGATACGTTGGAACCATAGCAATCCCATGTCTAGTGAGGCATTGGCTATACAGGTAGTCCTCAACATACAACCACAACTGAGCCCAAAATTTCTGCTACTAAGTGAGATATTTGTTATGCGTGTGTTGTCCATTTTACGACCTTTCTTGCCACAGTTGTTAAGTGAATCACTGCAGTTGTTAAGTTAGTACCATGGTTCTTAAGTGAATCTGACTTCCCCACTGACTTTGCTTGTCAGAAGGTTGCAAAAGTTGAACTACATGACCCCAGGATGTCATAAATATGCATCAATTGGCAAGCATCTGAATTTTGATCACATAACCATGGGGATGGTACAATAGTTGTAAGTGTGAAAGACAATTATAAATTACTTTTTCCAGTGACATTGTAACATCCAATGAGTCCCTTGGATTGCAAGGCGATCCAACCGGTCAGTCCAAGAGGAGATCAACTGCTCTTTAGAAGGCCAGATCCTGAAGAGGAAACTCAAATACTTTGCCCACCTAATGAGAAGAAAAGACTCACTGGAGAAGAGCCTCATGCTGGGAATGATGGAGGGCAAAAAAAGAAAGGGACGGCAGAGAAGAAAGTGGCTGGATGAAGTCACTGAAGCAGTCGACATAAGCTTAAATGGGCTCCGGACGATGGTAGAGGACAGGAAGGCTTGGAGGAACATTGTCCATGGGGCTGCGATGGGTCGGATATGACTTTACAACTAACAACAACATCAAACATCAAACAGTCACTAAATGAACTGTTTAAGTTGAGGACTATCTGTACAGGACAATAAAGCTAAGATTTTTGGTTTCAATGTATCTATATTCATGTTGGGAAGGATTGCAAACTACTTTTTAGGTAGAATTATAGATTACGTAGAAAGTTGATTTTTAAGGAAATGCAGTCCTAACAGGTAGAAAAGGCATTAGATTGGAAGAAGGTACATTTAATAGCAGGCTACTTGAATCATTTGATTGTGGCTTGCATACATTTTTAAAAAAAGAATAAGAGGAGGGCCAATAGATTATATTTCACGTATTAAGAATAACATTTGCTTTTTGTACAACTATGACTATGGTACAAAGAACAGGAAACAAACCTCAAAGTAAGGGTGGAGATTTATGGAGGTGCCTTTTTTATTGGGACTATTTTCTAAAAGCAGTTACAAGGAAATCCCAGTTTAGAAAAAGAATATGGCTTAGAATATGACATTGATCTGAGCGTGAAGTATAAATAATAATAAAAACATGCCTGCTAGAAAACTGGAATGTAGAATAACTGCTGTAAGCTAAAGACATGAACTTACAGCAAGAGAAATAGTTTCAAAATAGAAATCAGGGTAGCCTAGAGAGCAAGCTATGTACAAATTATAATTTTCAGCACATTCTGAAGCTCAGTTAGAAAAAACTGGCTGTATCTGATTGTGAGATAATACATACATGCTGTTATCATATTTTTGGGAGTATAAGACGTACTTCCCCCCCCCAAAAGAGGGCGAGAATTTGGGTGCCTCTTATACACTGAATGTAGCCCCACCCACCTGCCAGCTCCCACCCTTTGGCCTCTCTGGCTCCTCTCAAACAGAGCTTTTGTAGTCTTTGGAGGCTACAAACAATACTGATGGATGCTGGTAGGCAGTGGCAGATTTTTTTTCTCCTATTTTCCTTCCCCCAAACTAAGTGTGTCTTATACTCCGGAACGTCTTATACTCCGAAAAATATGGTAATTTGCTCTACACCCTGAACCACCTCTAATACTATAGTGATGGTTGAGTAAACTCAGTTTGTAAACTCAGAGGTCCTTTGAGTATCCTCCTTCTGCCATAGCCGCCTGTTGCTGCCACTTATCTTCCAGGAAGTATTTTGTCTGGTCTCCTAATCCCAGGACAACACCTAGTGCCATCTTTCTGACAACTAAATGGTAAACCTGCACAAAGTGCAATAATTACAGTTGCCCCACTTGCCGCCTACACAGCATTAAAGCATAATGACTATATGTTTAGTTCTTCCTTCCCCTTTTGGGAGAAAACCCAGTCTCACAAGAGATAAGCAAATTCAAACTTTATTTTTTTTAAAAAGAAAAGCTAATGTGTAAAAAAGAAACCACTCTCTTTTTATCTTTAAATGGCATTATTTGTCGCTTGAGAAGATAAATTACAGAGTTGTTCAGTTCCAGTAAGCAGTGGGATTAAGAAATAAGCTTAAAAAAATCAATTTCCAGACATCGTGATGCTCATCTATTATCAATACTTCCATGGAGCATCTCAAAAAAGATGCTGCAAAGCTTTAAAATTACTATGACAGGTCACACCTTTCTAAAGCATAACATTTTATCCAATTTTACAATCATTTTTACTGCAGTCCTTAAATGAATCACAGTGGTTGTTAAGTGAATTGTACTGTTGTTAAGGGAATCAAGCTTCCCCAATTGCTTATTTATTTTTATTTGATTTGATTTGTGAATCGTTTACAAAATAATAGGTAAAAATAAACATGAGTATGAATGAGATGGGTACGAATAAATAGGGACAGTAGGACAGGGACAGTAGGCACACTGGTGTGTTTATGCATGCCCCTTACAAGCCTCTTAGGAATGGGGTGAGGTCAACAGTAGACAGTCTAAGGTTAAAATTATGGGGGTTTGGGGATGAAACCAGAGTCAGGTAGAGAATTCCAGGCATTGACCACTCTGTTGCTGAAGTCATACTTTCTACAATCAAGTTTGGAGCAGTTTACATCGAGTTTGTATCTATTGTTTGCTCGTGTATTATTGCGGTTGAAGCTGAAGTAGTCATTGAGTGGTAGGACTTTGCAGCGGATAATTTTGTGTACTATGCTTAAGTCCGACCGTAGGCAGCATAGTTCTAAGTTGTCTAAGCCCAAAATTTCAAGCCTGGTGGCACAAGAGATTCTGTTGCGAGCAGAAGAATGGAGGACTTTTCTCGTGAAATATCTCTGGATTCACTCAACTGTATTAATGTCCGATATGCAGTGCGGATTCCAGGCAGAAGAGCTGTATTTGAGAATTGGTCTAGCAAAGGTGCCTGCAAAATGTTGCCTTCACCTTCATATAATGTGAGCCAATTTTCAATTGCCTGGACTATGATCACATGACCACAGGGGTGACACGACGGTCGTAACTTCGAGGATGGGTTATAAGTCACTTTTTCTGAGGCCATTTTAACCTGGGCATCACCTGAGCCGTGATTATTGATAGTGGTTGTGAGGCCGAACCCAACCAAGAAAGCATAAGCCTAACTAGTAAATTATTACAGCATAATAATTTAGGAGTTATTCTGGAGAGCCAAACTAAGAAGCATGATGATGAAACTGGAGAAAACAGAGGTCAAGCAAAAAAGCAAATTAATGCCTGCTTTCCTCCAAACTGCTGTTGTCCAGATGCTATAAAATCCATAACTTCATAGCCTGGAGTAGTGTTGTTTTCCCCCCAAGCTTGGCAACTCTACAATGTATGGACTTCAACTCCCAGAATTCCCCAGCCAGTGTCTTAAAGTTGCCAAGTTTGAAAAAAAAATGCTCTAGGGCTGATGGAAGTTGAAATCCAATTCATCTGGAAGGCACATCTGGAAGATCGGGGAAAGTCGCATATTGATAGGGAAGAACAGCTAAACAAGACAACTGTGGGGAAATGGGACAGAAGCTCCCAGCGACCGGATATAAAATAGCCAAGAAAAAATGTACAAAATGAGCTTTTTAGAGGAAAGTCTGAAAAGATATTTGAAATGACAATTCTTCCTTAAAAAAAAAAATCCTTATAATTGTAAAGAATTTAAAAACAACCCAAATCAGGCAGTTTGAACAGGAGGAGGAGGAGGAGGAGGAGGAGGGGGGGGGAATTTAAAAACAACCCCAATCAGGAAATTTAAACAAATGGAGGAGGAGGAGAAGGAGAAGAAGAAGGGGGGGAGGGAAAGGAGGAGAAGGAGAGGAAGAAGAGGAGGAGGAGAAGAAGAAGAAGGTGAAGGAGGAGGAGGAGAAGAAGAAGAAGAAAAAGAAGAAAGAAGAAAGAAAGAAAGAAAGAAAGAAAGAAAGAAAGAAAGAAAGAAAGAAAGAAAGGAGAGCTCAATCTTCCCCAATGTATAAGCATATAGACAGAAAAATATACTAGGGGGAAAAAACCCTTAAAGATAAAAGTGTTTGGTCTGGACCGAGGCCTATATATGAGAAAAAGCATTTGCACATTTTTATAATCTGCAAAAATAACTGCAATCACTTCAATCTCAGTTTTGCAAATCAGTTTCAAGGTTAAATAAGGATTTCCGACGTTCCCTCAAACAAGAAGCCACAGGGTGGCGGGCTTTAACGTCTAACCATCCCATTGCAGCAGTAGGAGAAATAGAAGAAAGAGAGAGAGATCCTGGTCTCTTGCAGTGAATAAAATGCAAAATGTGAGTCTCGTGTTCAAGGCAAGAAGGGTACTCCAATACCTCTGTAATGCTGCCCTGGGGCTGATTTAATAGCTTACCAGATCTGAAGCCAAAGGTCGGTATGCAAAGCAGCAAAAGTGGCCTGGTATTGCCACTTAATTAATAGACCATGAGAGAAAAAATCAAAAGACTAACCTGACATTAAGCTTCTCTGAATGTCAAACTCATTTTCTGTGTAGGAAAAGATTATTGATCCTGTTAGAATTGCTCTAGGCGTGCCGTGGGGTTTTGTTCTGGATGTACAGGAGACCATGGAAGAGAATGGAGGAAGAATTATTGCAGGGTTATGCACAGCATAACAGTATGAGAGAATTGGGGGGCAAGTGGGGGGGAAGTGAAGAGAAAAGCAACTAAGATGATTAAAGGCCTGGAGACTAAAAAATACGAAGAACGGTTGCAGGAAGTGGGACTGGCTAGTCTAGAGAAAAGAAAGACTAGGAGGTGACACGAGAGCAGTATTCCAGAATTTGAGGGGCTGCCATAAAGAAGAATAGAACTGGAAGGTCCCTTGGAGGTGCAACTTATTTTCCAAAGCATCAGAAGGCAGGACAAGAAACAATGGATGGAAACTATTCAAGGAGAGAGGAGCAACCTGGAGTTAAGGAGAAAATCCTGAACAGTGAGAACAATTAATCAATGGAAGAGCTTGCATTCAGAAGTTGCGGGTGCTTCACCACTGGAGGTTTTTAAGAAGAGACTGGATAGCCACTTGCCTGAAACGGCGTAGGATCTCCTGCTTGAACATGGAGTTGGACTAGAAGACCTCCAAGGTCTATTCTGAAGGCTGAGTAACAATGCTTAGGAACTGATTGTTGACTTATATTGCCATTTGAGTTCAAGAGCTTTTCAAGAAGCACTACAGCCCCCAACCTAGGAGTCTCTAGACGCCTTGGATTAATCCTCAATTTATGACCATTCAGAGTTGTGACCGGGCTGAAAAGTGTGACTTACAACCAGTCCTTGAATTGACTATCACAACAGCCCTAGTACAGTCACATGATTGTCATTGGGGTGATTGGCATTGGGATGTATTTATGATGGTTGCAAATTTTCCAACTGGCTTCCAATAAGTCAATTGTGCAAGCTGGATTTCCCTTAACAACCACACAATTCACTTAACAGAATAGCAAGGCTCCCATGAACAGGGATTTTGTGTGCAATAAATCACTAGTCTTCTCCATTCTAATGCCATGAAGACACGCTGTCCGTTTATAATATAAATTGGAAGCTTCTCATGTTTAAGTGTTGGATAGATCAGTGTTTCTCGACCTTGGCAACTTGGAGAGGTGTGGACTTCAACTCACAGAATTCCACACCCCTTCAAGTTGGCAAGGTTGAGATACAGTGAGATAGATGCACAATGATTTTAGAGGACCACACATCTGGTTGTAAGTGAGGGTGTCCACTTTAAAAAGTGACTCAAGCAAAAACTAGGTTTATATACACACACCACGCTTAACCTACTCAGTTACAAACTACAGCAAGGGTGTCAAACTCAAGGCCCGTCGGCCAGATCCAGTCCACTGGTTTGATCCGGCCAATTGGGCCTTCTGGTCTACCCAATGCAAAGAGAAAAAAATCAGGCCAGTAGTTTGCGGAGTGGTGTCAACCTAGCCACAGCCACCCAGTTGGCCATGCCCAGCCAGCCAGCCAGCCACACCACACCCAGCCAGTTGGCCATGTCCCCCCCCAATCAAGTCCCCCCCGAGGTCAACCACAGCCCTGATGAGGCCCTCAATGAAATTGAGTTTGACAGCCCTGACCTAGAGGCTATGTTTGCATAATGTGATGAACTTGGTTAGTTTTGATCTTGGTAGGTTTCTTGGTGTCCTGTGTGAACCCATCCCATTTGGTTAATTTATGGCTTAGTGAATCATGCAAGATTCAGCAATTAGGTTAAGTCTATTGCATAAATACAGAATGTATGTATTTTATAATCATTTCAATGACAATTGCCATTAGATAACAACTTCTGGAGGATTCTTGTCTTAGTAGTGACATTGTCAGGGTTCCAAATAGCATCCAAAATTAAGCCAGAGTCCAAGGCAATGTAGTGCTCAAAGTTCCAATTTATTAAGAGAGACATGTTGCCACATCTGGGGAAAACCCGAATCTGAGAGCTTCCTGGTTTTCCCTACCCAGTTGAAAGTTCAAGATCTTGCCCCCACACCCACAAGTCCATCACATGGTCCAATCATCCACTGCCATGCTGGCAGTTTCCACCCATCCAGTTCCAGTCAGGTGCAGAGGTGCAAAGATAAAGGATGACCTTGGCTTTCTAGAAATAATTTTGTTATGGATACATATCATCTAATTCCGTACAATCCCTCCTCCCATTTTCCCACAATAGAAAATGCAAAGTAGAATAATAGAAAGTGTGGCTGGCCAAAGATCCAAAAGAAAAGAAGACTTGCAGGCCTGACAGACCAAGGAACAGGGGGAGAGGGGAGGATTTTCCTGGTCAAAATGAAGTCCAGCAGGACATAAGCAGAGTGGTCTGTGACATTCACATTCCTCTATTTTATCTTGATTGGCCAGTTTTTACCATTGTTTAAAAGCAACAACAGAAGATAGCAAACCGGATCAACCTACCAGGCTGTCCTTAATTATTTTGAAAGAGAGAGGGAAGAAACTCATCCGCAAATACCAACAACATATTAGAATGCAACCACACCCCTTCTCAGAAATCACCCAAAACCCAAATAGAGACAGCAATTTACCAGGGAGGGTTCCCAAAAAAATTAGGACCGTCCCCAACAAGGGTTCAGCTTTCCTCCTCATTAGCCCACTTATAAAGATGGCCAGCCACTTACTCTGCGCATAAAATATGAAACGTGTCATGATCCAGCCATGCTGGAAAATGTAAGAATCTGACTCTCTGAACACAATTACTTGGAAATTAGTTATGTTGAGTGTAACAGGATTGTAGCCTGTCTGACTTGTAGAAGGTTAAGGGTGGAAAAGGAATCCTCCCTCCTCCATGAATCCCTCCTGGAAGAGCGACAGGGAGCCATTTACCACGGTGTCTCCTGTATTCCCCTGTCTGAGCTTTCCACTGTGGGATCTCAGCCCCTGGCTCAGCTCCTGAGGGTTGGAGAGGAGATGGCAATACAGAGCTCAGCTATTCATGGCAAGGCACGGTGCAGTCTGCTGACAGCAGGCCTATTTACTAACCACAACAATTCAGTACATCTCCTTTGGCCGGCTCCGTGTCTCAAACCATGGTCTAAAAGGCATGCTAGAAGAGCCCAAAAAGAGGTGGTCATTTGGATCCTGCTCCCATTCAAATGGTGGGGAAGGGAGGGAGGGAAGAAGGGAGGGAGGAAGGAAGGGAGGAAGGAAGGAAGGAATGGTGGAGAGGGAGGGCAGATAGGAGGGAGGGAGAGAGGAAAGAAGAAAGAAAGAAAGAAAGAAAGAAAGAAAGAAAGAAAGAAAGAAAGAAAGAAAGGAAGGAAGGAAGGAAGGAAGGGTGGAGAGGGAGGAAGAAAGGGATTAATGATGGAGAGAGAGGGAGGGAGGAGAGAAGGAAGGAAGGAATGGTGGAGAGGGAGGGTAGAAAGGAGGGAGAGAGGAAAGAAGGAAGAAAGGGAGGAAGGGATGGAGGGGGGAAGGGAGGGATTAAAGGTGGAGAGAGAGGAAGGAAGGAAGGGAGCAAGGAAGCAAGGAAGTTTCCACTTTCAGCAACACCTCTTCCATTTGGGTGGGAAAGAAAGATGATGATGGCTCTTTAGCAGATAATAACGAGTAAGATTTCAAAGGCAGAAGAAGACTTTTGAGAATGGATGAAGCCAACAGCCCTTCTAGGTCAGCATTCCTGTTCCCCCAGGGGTTGGAGAGAGTTCTTTGGGAAGCTCCCAAGAATGTAACTTCGAACATCAACAGTCTTATACTAAATACTGTTATAAGATGACAAACTGGTGACCCTACAGCTGTGTTGGGATTGCAATTCCTAACACTCCTGAGCAATTTATTCCCCAGATCCTCTAGCAATCCCCCCACCACAACTGGAAGACATTAAACTGGAGAAAGCTACTCCCCATCAACCAATATTATGACTGCAAATTTTCTGATAGGAATCTTTCCCAAAAGCTGGAAACTGAAACTGGATACTAGAAGGATGTAGGTTTTTTAAAAAAAAGTTGGAGTTGGCTCCCTGAAGGTCCAAGAACATGAAATTAAGATGTAGAATGTCATGTAGAGGTAAAGGTTCCCCTTGCACATATGTGCTAGTCGTTTCCTATTCTAGGGGGCAGTACTAAGCCAAAGAGTCAGCGATGTCTGAAGACGTCTCCATGGTCATGTGGCTGGCAAGACTAAATGCCCAAGGCGCAGGGAACACTGTAACCTTCCCACCAAAAGTGGTCCCTATTTTTCTACTTGCATTTTTTTTTACATGCTTTCGAAATGTTATGCGTCACTAGGGATTTGAACCGCTGAACTACCGACCTTTCTGATCGACAAGCTCAGCATCTAAGCCACTGAGCCACCACCTCCCTTAAAGAATGTCATGGCTATGCAATTAATTCATGTTATTTACTAAATATTTCTGTCGTAGTTTGCAGATCTTCCTATGAATGGCCATTTTGCCATTTTGAGAGCATGCCATAGGTGCTTTCAGAAAATTATTGCAAGAGTGAGTATGGTCAATCACAAAACATACTTTTAGTAGAAGAAAGTCTGTAGAGATTCTCAATCATCCAGGTTATGGTTGTCCCAAAGATGCTTTTTCAGAAGGCAACTGGTTTTTTTTTTTCCTTTGAAGAAGTTTTACTTCTCATCCAAGAAGCCTCTTCAGCTCTGACTGGATGGTGGGGAATGGAAGGATTTATATTCCTTGCAGACAGCTGGTCATTTGCATCCTTTTTGAGGGTCGTTGAAGCACTTGGAGGTTTTATCTGTGTCCTCAGGGTTACCTGAGTGGTGCAAATGGTTGAGTAGAAGACAATCCGGAGAGTTTTCTGCTCCATTCTTTCTAACAAACTTCTCCAAACCTCTGAGCTAAGGTGGTGGGTTCTACATCAGCTTTACTCAGCTGGTAGCTATATTTTCCCAGTGGATAAGCAGCACAACAATTCATGTATTGATCCTTCTGCAGACAGCCTGCCCACTGCTAACCATAAATTTAGCAAATCTGTGCATTTCGTTCAAGTGATACCATCAATATGCGGACGATACTCAATTGTATCTGTCCGCCCCGTGCCAAATCAATGAAGCGGTTGACGTAATGGACCGGGGGCTCGAAGCCGTCATGGACTGGATGAGGATTAACAAGCTTGTGCTCAACCCAGAAAAGACCGAGTGGCTGTTGTGTTTTCCTCCCAAAAATTCGGCCATTAATCCAACACTCAGGCTGGGGGGTCAAATTCTACACCCCTCAGAGAGGGTTCGCAACCTGGGAGTCCTCCTGGATCCACAGCTGTCATTCGACCATCATATAGCGGCTGTGACCAGGGGGGCATTCGCCCAGGTACGCCTGGTGCGCCAGTTGCGACCCTACCTGAACCGGGAGGCGCTCACAACTGTCACTCGGGCCCTCGTGATTTCTAGGCTGGAATACTGCAATGTGCTCTACATGGGGCTGCCCTTGAAGAGCATCCGGCGACTTCAGCTAGTACAAAACGCAGCCGCGCGAGTGATCGCGGGTGCACCTCGATTCACCCGCATTACACCTATCCTCCGCGAGCTGCGTTGGCTACCTGTCGATCTCCGGATGCGCTTCAAGGTGCTATTGACCACCCATAAAGCCCTACATGGCAGTGGATCTGGATACTTGAGAGACCGCCTTCTGCCAATTACCTCCCTACGGCCTATAAGATCTCATAGGTTAGGCCTCCTCCGCATCCCATCGGCCAGCCAATGCCGGCTGGCAACCACAAGGAGGAGGGCCTTCTCAGTAGCGGCCCCGACCCTTTGGAACGAGCTCCCCGTAGAGATCCGCACCCTCTCCACCGTCCAGGCCTTCCGCATAGCCTTGAAGAACTGGCTCGCCCGTCAGGCCTGGGGATAAGGACCATTGCCCCGCCCGAATGTTGTATGCATGTTGTGTATTATCTTATTATGTGTTGTTGTTTTAGTATTGTATTGTTTTGTATTCCCCTCTCCCTGGTTTCTGTGAGCCGCCCTGAGTCCCCTCAGGGAAAAGGGCGGCCTACAAATAAAATCAATTCAAAAAAAAAAAAAAAAAAAAAAGTGGGAGCTGAGATCAACGAGCGCTCTTTAGACCAAAGGACACTTTTGGAAACCAGCTGATGTTCAGTATAACCATCAAAACCAACGGGTGAACAAGGCCAGCCCTACCATTAGGCAAAACATGGATCAACCTCACATGGCAGAACCCGAAGAACAGGGGCAAAGTGCAGAGTTTTGTATGCTGAGCAATCTTCTGTATAACCCCCAAGAAATACATAGTTTTAGTGGGGACAGAAAAATCTGCCTTACCCAATCCTGTTGTAAAAGTCAAGCACCAAAGCCTCTTGGTTTCTAAAAAAAACTCTGACTCTACCATCAGAGAGAATATAACTACCACTTTGGGAGGTGAGTTGTGGCTAGGGCTGAACTTCTTCACCCTGTGCAACTTTTTCTTGAACCTCAAATGTGTTATACTCTGCAGTGATCTAACCTCGATACTATATTCAGCAAAGCCCCGCAGAGAAGAGCAATAAAGATGATTCAGGGACTGGAAACTGAAACTTAGGATGAATGGATACAGAAACTGAGTATGTCTAGTCTAACAAAGAGAAGAAGTAGGGGAGACATTATAAGAGTGTTTCAATGTTTGAAGGGCTGCCATAGAGAAGAGGGGGTCGCCCTACTTTCCAAAGCACCAGAAGGCAAAAAAGAAGCAATGGGTGGAAACTAATCAAGGGGGGAATCAATTTAGAACTAAGAAAAAATTTCCTGACAGTGAGAACCATTAAGCAGTGGAACAAGTTGCCTCCAGAAATTATGGGTGCTCTATCGCTGGAGGTCTGTAGAGTCCAGGTGACTCCTGAAATAGTGCCTTTGGGACATCCATCGCTGGAGGTTTTCAATAAGAGAATGGAGAGCCATTTGTCCAGAATTGTATAGGGTCTTCTGCTTGTGCAGGAGGGTTAACTATAAGACCTCCAATGTTCCTCCCAACACACTTATTCTATCATTATATTAAAACAGAAGTCCAGTGAACTGTTTTTTCTCTATTCCCCCTAAGAGCAGGGTTAGCAGATAATTGGCCAGGCACAGGAGGACAATTGGAAAGAACAATTTTGTAATTTGAAAACTGCAAAAAAAAAGTACTTAGGTTTCCATGTAATGCAATTACTTTTTCCAGCGTTGGGAAGACTGGTTTTCCCATCACAGGAATGAGCTAGAGCCAGTTAGGAGGCAAAAGCCATCCGTGTGTAACTGATTAAAGTCTTGTCAATTTTAGGGAGCAGCACAAAACAGGGTACAACCAATTAACAAAGCTGAGTTTTTAAATTTGCTATTAGCCCTTGTTAGGAGGAACTGTGCAGGAAGAAATAGTTGGAGAGTCAAAAAAAAAAAGAACAATATTTGATGTTAAGGATATGCCTGGCAGATGGAGAACTTGGGGATAACAAGGAGAACATGTCCTCCTTTTGCCCAGCAGCTGGTAAGCAGGGGTGGGATTCTACCGGTCCGGGTGAATCGATAGCTCCGACTATCAGCTGGGCCCACCCACCCCTGCGCTATACTCACCTATATTCCCTTTTCTGAAGCTGATAGGTGCAGCAGAGTGGATTGCACATGCATGAGCAAAGCGAGCTGGTTGTTAAACAGGTAGGATCCCACCCCTTAGATAGTAAGCCTATCTAAAGAGGCACTTAGAGTGATACATCCTGTTACATCTACCTACACCTAATAGATAAGGCTGCTGATGGGAATGAGCTATAAAACTGGGACCAGAGGGGAGGAAGGAGTTCTCCCACTGTCAACTCATAAAGCATTGGCATGTCTATTATCAAGTTGCCATGGTGAGGAAAGAGGGGGAGCGCATTCCACACATATCTTCGGCTAGAGTCGGATCTCAGATTACTACAGCAGGCTTGTGACATGTGCACCTCATTAGAGAATGTGATTTATGACACAGACTGAGGGGAGGGAAGAACCACAGGCATCGTTCAGCCATAATTTAAATGAGGTTAGATCTGACTGCAATGGGGTATTGCCGAAATGGTGTTCCTAATAAATAACTGGTTTTCTTTTGAAACTTGGCTCGAGGCTCATGAATTAATTAGGGCATTTTTCGGAAACCTGACACCTACAACCTTGGTTGGGGGAACTCCTTTGGTTCACCCTTGTATCTCTCCAAAGAATATCCTCTGCAGTCCAGAGTGGAGTAGTTCTCACTTCATATCTTTTCTGAAATCGATCCAACGGGGTCAATCTGTTTCCTGCAGAAAAGCCAAGTTGCACACCACTCCATAGAAGTCATAAGCTTTTCTTTTCTTTTTGTGCTACATGTGATCTTTTGTATCCATCCTCAGAAGAACCTTTGGCATTCAATGGGAGATGCCTCAATCAAATGCAGGAGGTCAAGGGGACTGCAGGTTTTTGGGTTACAGGCCTAACCCTAATCCTCAATCAATACTGTCAGGTTCCCACAACCAAATTTTGGCAGGATATCATAGAAACTTTACATGGTTAACATCAGGGGCTTAGTCCTTAGTTCTGAATCTTCACCTCAGTGGAAGACTTACAGACATAGCTTGGTGGAAAAGGAAGCTATAGGTAGCATGAATTAAACCAAACAAGACTTTATTGCTTGATGCCAGTGTGAAGTTCCTCTTTCACTCACAGAACCTCAAACCTGTAGGTCTTTCTTCTCATCTTTCCCATGCATTGATGGACCCTTTGCACGATCATCTGGCAAACCGTTCCACCGGTTCTCAGCAGATTTCTGTCAATGCTAACTTTACCCACTTCCTTCAGTTTCCTTTCAGTCAAGTCTTAGTTTCTACCAGGGTGTTATTTAAGTTACGCCTCGATTGCTTCTGACAATAATTGGTTGTGTTCGCCCTCTACAATGAGAAATCTCAAGAAGTTAAATCCTCAGGATGCCATATTATTTCAACAAAGATGAAAAGAAGTGGGTTTCAACACCACCCATAAGGCAGTCTTTCAAACTTTGGAATGCCACGAACCACTAACATTTCAAACTGTAGACTAGTAAAGGGAGAACTGTTTTTGTCTAGAATAAGCAAAAAAAGGGGAGGGGAAGCATAAGGAAGGCTGTGCACCGAAGAACTGACGCTTTTGAATTGAGGTGTTGGAGAAGACACTTGACAGTCCTTGGATTTAGAATAGAATAACAGAGTTCAAAGGGACCTTGGAGGTCCTCGAGTCCAATCCCCTGCTTAGGCAGGAAATCCTACACTGCTTCAGACAAATGGTTATCCAATATCTTCTTAAAAACTTCCAGTGTTGGAGCATTCACAACTTCCGGAGGCAAGTTGTTCCGGAAATTTCTTCTCTCCTTGATTTGTTTCCACACATTGCTTCTTATTCTACCTTCAGGTGCTTTGGACAATAGTTTGACTCCATCTTCTTTGTGGCAGCCCCTGAGATATTGGAAGACTGCTATCATGTCTCCCCTAGTCCTTCTTTTCATTAAACTAGACATACCCAGTTCCTGCAACCGTTCTTCTTATGTTTTAGTCTCCAGTCTCCTAATCATCTTTGTTGCTCTTCTCTGCACTCTTTTTAGAGTCTCCACATCTTTTCTACATAAAATATTTTTTACATTTCAAGGAGATCAAATCGATCAGTCTTAAAGGAAATCAACCCAAATTGTCCTTCGGAAGGCCAGATACTGAAGTTGAAGCTCAAATACTTTGGCCAGCAAATGGGAAGAGAGGACTCATTGGAAAAGACCCTGATGTTGGGAAAGATGCAGTTGTGGGTTGCAGGCGGTACGCCCCAGTACGGGCATACCGGTGCCTGCCCGGAGCACTGGTACGGTCTGGTACGGTGCTCTGGAGGGTCCTGCCCAGAGCACTGGTACGTTCTGGTACAGTGCTCCAGAGGGCCCGCCTGCCCGCCAGAGCTCCTTATCTGTATTTGAGCTCTTTGGCGCTTCCATGCATGCACACGGAACGCATGGCGACTGTGCGACCCTCCGCCGAGCAGCTGGAAAGATGGACAACCCACCCCTGGAAAGATGGAAGGCAAAAGGAGAAGGGGACAGCAGAGGAGGGAATGGTTAGATAGGGTCATCAAAGCAATAAACAGTGGTGCTCAGGGTGGCCTGGTGTCAGTGGTGGGATTCAAATAATTTAACAACTGGTTCTCTGCCCTAATGACCAGCTGGGTAGGCGTGGCTCGATGGCCATGTGACTGGGTGGACGCGGTCAACTCAACATCACTCACTTCGATGGGCGCTTCACCTTAACTGTTACAATGTAATAAGAGTTAACCCGAGAGGCAGTTTCTGTAAGCAGGGCAGTAAAGATTAGGCTAGAAACAACACCAGAATGTTTCCTTCCTGCCTTCCTTACAGGATTAGCCCTGTAAAGTGGAAAAAAACAAGAGGAGATTTCTTCCAACAGTCGGTTCTCTGAACTGCTTAGAAAGATAACAACCGGTTCTCCCGAATAGGTGCGAACTGGATGAATCCCACCACTGCCTGGTGTGCTGTCATGGGGTCATGAAGAGTGAGACATGACTTAGCTTGATTGAACATCAAGGTAAAAAAGAAAAAGAAAGAAAAGAAAAAAGAAATATAAAAGGAATTCGATAGCATCTTTTCAGAATAAGACATCTGATTAAAAGGCTTGAGTTCACAAAAGCTTCTGGGTGGAAACTAATCAAGGAGAGAAGCAACTTGGAATTAAGGAGAAACTTCCTAACAGTGAGGACAATTAACCAGTGGCTTTGCCTTCAGAAGTTGTGGGTGCTCCAACACTGGAGGCTTTTAAGAAGAGACTGGGGGCTGGATTAGAAGACCCCCAAGGTTCCTTCCAGATCTATTCTGATTCTGATTCTGCCTGTTTAATAACAAATTTATTAACAGTCAAAAAGGTGCCATTAAAAACTTCAAATAAGGCAGAGCTGTCTCATCACTTTGATGTCTCAGATTCAAAAACCTGCTCTAAATAATACAATTTAACTAACTGTAGTTGAAACGCTGAAGAAATGCAGTGGTTTTGGAACATAAAAAGGATGAAGGGGGGGGGAATCTTCCATAGAAAGAATTCATTTTGAGTTGGATGGAATTTCTTGATAATAAAAGGTTAGAAAATTTGGTCCTTGTGGCTTTGCTTGGAGAACTGGGAACATAAAGAGAAATCGCTTCATATCCTTTTTCGGTGTGGATGGTGAATGGGTACTTAAGAGTTTTTCTCTTATTTAATAACCCTCACCTGTTTAATATTGCTGATATGGTATCCTGTTAGATAATTAAAGGAATTTTAAAGTTGCATTTCTTAAGAAGCAACAGCTGCATTCCTAAATTCAGTAGCCACAGTTTGACTTAGAACTGGTTTGATGTAGAAATTGATATGCATATTTGTGGTTTATGGCTGAAATTTTCTCCAAAATTTTTAGGAGAACGAAATAGATATATAAAAACATAACAGTCTGATAAACTTTCATCCATAAACCACAATTATGTGCATCGGTTTCTATTAAAAAAGGAAATCAAGAGCAGCTAAATTCTTCATTAGGTGGTAGGTTCCTGTTGCTTCAATTGAATTAAGAGTTACAGTAAATTCCCATTTTCCTACTATGTCTGGACAAGATGGGAGAACATAATCTTGTAGGTTCCTGGTTTCCCATGCATGTCTGAACTCTGTCAAATGTGAACCATCTTTTCCTGAGTAGGAAATGTGTGGTTTTCCCTTGTGACTATGTAAGTGAGCATTTAATAACCAGTTCTCTTGCACTGGACTGAATTGAACTGGTGTCAAGCCCAGGCAACCAGATCCAGACATAAAGTCGACTACTTTCTTTTGTTCTACCTATAGTACGAGAATCTCCCCATACTGCTTGCCTTCTCTTGGGAACAAACATATAAGGTTCCATGGAGCTGGTGTGTTTCTGTAAGAGATGGGGGGGAAGGGAGGGAGGGAGAGACAGAGAGACAGAGAATCTCCTAGGTATCTTGCTGTTGTGCAGTGACTCAAGGCTAATTCCCCGCTTCATCCTTCCTCCTTGGCTGGCTGAGAATTTCCCAACAACTGGCCAGATAACACCCCTAGGTTGCTAATTTCTGGAGCATTCATCTACCTCTTCTTTGCCCCTATTTCAATGGCTGCTAAAATAGTTATAAGAAAAAAATTAAACGTAGGTTTAGGGATTCCTCCTAAGTTATGATGGATCGTATATTAGATGGAGCCTGAAAAAAAGAGAGAATGGGAACGGGGAGGTACTAGGTGATTTTCGTTGTCCTTTTGTTATCTCTATTCAATATTGTGAAGGAAGAGGATCCTCATTTTTTAATTTGACATTCTTATTTTTCAGTTGCTAAATAGTATAGTACTAAAAAAATGCAAAAATGTTACTGGGTTTGACAGAACTTCATGGTAAGGCATCATCTCTAAGACTAGAATGGGAATAACAGAAAAAACTGCCCAGAGTCCATTGGAATTAGCCAGGGAAAAAAGTGTAAAATCAAGTCTAAAATAAGTAAAAAGATAATATAGAGCGGAGTGGAGTGTGGATTGGATTGGATTGGATTGGATTGGATTGGATTGGATTGGATTGGATTGGATTGGATTGGATTGGAGTGGAGTGGAGTGGAGTGGAGTGGAGTAGAGTAGAGTAGAGTAGAGTAGAGTAGAGTAGAGTAGAGTAGAGTAGAGTAGAGTTGAGTTAAAGTAGTTGTGATAGCAGCCACAAATGAGAACCCAACAAGACTTGTATGCTAAGAGTTGTTTTCCTAACTTGTTTCAAACCCACATTTTATGCCAACAAAAACCAGGACAATGGTTCCAGTGAAGGAGTGGGTGGACCTGGGCACGCTGGCCCTCTTCCAGGCACATTTTTCAGTCCTCTTTGAAACTGGATATTTTATTTTATTTTTAAAAAATCATACATAATTGTATTTCTCCCTTGACTTCGTTAGGATTTTCTGTCAACATTTCTGAGCAAAGGACAATGTTTTTAGAGTGGGTGTTCAGGATACATTCTTCCAAACATTATGCTTGGGACATTCAGCTAAAATATTTGCCATTTCCAGTCTGCAAAATAGAGGAGTTACAAAAACAAGGAAGGAGCAAGAACCAAAGGCTGGGTAAGTTTCACTGGAGCTTGGCCACCTGGATTCGGATGAACAAGGAGTTCAAAATATCTCCAAAAAAAGGTTTGATTTGGCTGAAGGACCTGAAGAAAAATACCCTGCTGGTTAGCAGAGTGGAGCTACTCTGGTATTCAAGAAGCATGGATGGATGGAGTAGAGCTTACATTCCACTTTTCTGGTGTTATAGCCTCCTCTAAAGTATTTTCCCCCTGCATTGTGAAAATACAGAGGCTACAGTCAGTGAGTAAGTGGTAGTGGAAATGGTGACTGGGTTGCCGAACCGGTAGGAACTGCATGCTCACCACGCCCCGAACCTGTTCCCTGGTCACCGCAACATATTTTTTGACCTTTTTAAATGTTCTGAGCATGCGCAGACCAATTTATAGGCAACTGCACAAGCACGCGCAAGGGAGCGAATCGTGCACATGCAAAATCACATATGCACCGAACCAGCAGTAATGCCGGCAGAAACCCACCTAGTCTCCAGGTCTCTAGCACACCTTTCTGCCAAATTTCATTGGATTCCATGCAGAAGACTGAAGCCCAACTATTTTGTCCATAATTTTAATCATTTACATGTGGCAGGACATCTAACAACCTTCTTTAGCTCTTCTGGCTAACATATGATTTGTGACTGACAATTCCAATTATAGGAATAACTCATGATCAAACTTTTTGGAATGACCGCTATAGGTTTTTGCTTTTTTTGTTTCAAAACCACAAACTTCTGAGTTCATTGCAAGATCTAATGAAAGAGTTTCCACACATGGTAGTCCAAAATATGTTTCTAGCATTTCTGGATAGAAAATGGAACAGAAGTGCGATGCCCAACTTGGAAATCCCATTAAACCATCGTTTAGTGTGTTGAGACTGAGCAGCCTCAATCTTTGTGATCATGCTTCTGAATAAGGTCATTTGAATGAGATTTGGAGCATTGACATTAATTCACCACGTTGTCCAATCTCAACAACCTTGAATTCTGTTCAGTTGTGGATTCTTTGAAGCTCTCCAACCATACGAAGCAAGCTTATTGCATAAGAGCCACCATTTATATTAATTGTAATGGGATGGATGCTAGCTAGACATGATGAATTCAATTTAATGTAAACCCAAAACATACAGTAACTTTCTCATCTAAACTTCTGTTGATAGTTCAATGACATGATGGTCTCATAAACCAAAGTTTGGGGCAGTTCATGCTTAGCAGGCTAAAGAGGGATCTGCTTATTGTTGTAACCCAAATATTTACTTATATGTAACTGAGCATGTTCTGTAAAAACTACCTAATTATGATTTATTTAACCAACCATGGATGTATTTGGTGTGATATTTTGTTCTTAAGAAAGTTGCATTTTATAATCTAGTATAAAGTTCTGCAAAAGTTGCATTCCATGTCAAGCTCATATCATATCAAGTTCAAAATCTTGTAAATGCCCCATCCTAACTGCAATGTCCAGGTGCAAGAAATCAGGAGCCAAGATTGTTCAAATGAGAACAAGTTTATTCCATGCTACCTCTCTACAAGAACCAGAATTCTTAACAGTCAAAGCAAATTGGTGGTAGATAAGAATCAAGGGAAATCAAGGGGGCTGAACTTAGATCTCTTGTGGTCATGAAGAGACTCCAAACTGATGACTCACTTCACCTCCCCTCCCTCAGGCTCAGCCTGGTCATCTCCTGTCTCAGTCCATGCTTTGATTGCGAAACAGTCCACTGACTATTTTAAAGCTGTATTTCAAATGGCCCTTTTCATAATCCAAACTGCAGGTTTACACCAGAAATGTAACATTTCACAAACCTCTAAGCTCAATATTATTCAAAATTATTCAGCCAGTTCTGACCAGTTCTGGTGAATCGATAGCGAAAATTTTAAGTAGTTCGGTGTTAGATTGGCGAGAAGCAGCAGCGAGAGGCGCGAGTGAGTTTCAGCACTTTTTATTGCAAGAGTAAGTGGCTGCGTTCTGCCAACTGGCCTGATGGAGCTCACTTTTTAAGGAGCTCCGGCAGACCAGCCAGCCAATGACAGTTGTTTAAACTTCCCGGGGTTTGGGCAACCAATCCCCAGTGAGCATGTGAAAACATGTAAATTTAACAATGTACGTCCGTACGTAACATTTGGAGAAATGGCATATACCACCTCTGACTGGCCCCGGCCCATCTATTCTCTGCCTCCCGAGTCCCAGCTGATAGGCTGGGTCTTCTTCTGTTGCCCTGCACAGGAGAACAGAGCTGGAAAGCAGGTTGGTGGGATGGGGAGGGAATGAGGCTTTTACAGTATCCTTGCCCTGGAGTGGGGTGGAAATGGAGATTTCACAGTATCCTTCCCTCCCACACCCACCAAGACAAGCCTTGCCCACTGAACCAGTAGTAAAAATGTTTGAATCCCACCACTGATCCACACATCACATTATTCCAGAGATAAGTAATGTTTGGGGACTAGGTGGTGCAACCCATGTTCTTAACAGTCCAAGACAGTGCTTCTCAACCTGGGCAACTTTAAACATTTATCATATTGACCAAAAATATTCAGATTGTTTGGTTAGCAAGAGGACTATAGATATGGATGGGAAGGAGAGACACCCCTCCCAAGAGAAAATGCTCCCATGTTTCTATCCCACTGTTTCTCAACCTTGACAACTTTAAGTTGAGTGGACTCAAACTCCCAGAATTCCCTAATCAGCCATGAATTCTGGGAGTTGAGGTCCACAAGGCTAAAAGTTGAGATGGTTGAGAAACACTGTTCTATTCATCACCTGGAAAATTGATAAAATTGTAATGTTAAACTAAGAAATCTGGCACAACAACCTTGAAGCAGTAGAAGGTGGGTTTCATGCAGCTTGTGTGGTATGGTATGGCCACTCTGATGCATGGTGGGCTGGGGAGTTGAAGTCCACAGGTCTTAAAGTTGCCAAAGTTGAACACCCCTGTAAACTTCCTTGTGTTTCAATGCCATGTGAGGTGGACTGAACTATACCAATATGTCTTCTCATTGATATAAACCTTTTTTCCCCAAAGAAGTTTATTCTCTTACATACCATTTTAAGTATACATTCACATGATTGTTATTCTTCTTTACATTTATCATTGTTACACATTTATTATTTCATTTAATAGGTTATAATATACAGTTTGGGTGCTTTGTTTACCATCTTTTCCTCCTGTTGTAACACCACCTTATTTTCCCTTTCTTTTCTCCCTCCCTCCCTTCTCTACTTCCTTCCTTCCTCCTCTCCTTCCCCTTCCTTCTTCCCTTACCTTTCTCCTACTCCTACTCTTCCTCTTCCTCTTCCTCCCCTGCCTCCTTCTCTTTCTCTCCCTTCCATCTTCCTCTCCTTACCTCTTTCTTCTTTCCGCCGTTTTCCTTTCATTCTCTCCTCCTCTCTCCCTTCCTTTTTCTATTGTTGTTGGTGTATATTTCAAAACTCAATTTATGTTGATATAAACCTTTATTATGGATGGACTTAATCCAAGTTAATTTAAACCTTTTCTGTGAAAACACCTTCAGAAACTATTGTTGTTCTGTTTTTCTACAACCTGTTCCATAGTTCCTTCCTTAGCCATATATATCGTAATTCAAGATAAAACCTTTCTAAGGCCCTTTCACACAAGAGGGGCAACAGAAAGCTATTAAGCAGGGATGGTGGGAAAAATGAAATAATTCAGAAGTAAGAGGAAGTAAATTAATGTGAAAAATCAGAAAACAATTGGAAAAAAATGTCCAAAGGTTTGGAATTTAATTCAAGAGTATACATAATATAAATACAAATTAAATAACAGTAAATTATGGGAAGAGAAGGGAAGACTGTGAACAAATAAAAATAGTAGTTTTCAGATACTTGAAAAACTGTAACAGGAAGATGGCATGGATGTATTTTCTATAGTTGCTAAAAGTAGAACAAGAACCAGTAGATGGAAGCTTTACAGAGGGAGATCCAGATTTATCTGGATTATAAAATTCTATAATTTGTAAAAGCCTAAATTCTATTCATTCAGTGCATGAAAAGATACTGTATGTTCAGAATGAAAATAATTGATAAACAGAGGATGAATGAAGAAGCAATGAAAAGGAAAAAAGGCAATTGATTCAAATGTAGATGTTTAAGAGAGTAAGATTTCACCAGTGAGTGACAAAACAAAATCTTAATACACTAACAACACAACCAGTAGTACCCTAGTAACAGTCATGCCAAGCAGATGGAATCAAGCTCTTTGCTCCTTTTTAAGTCACTGGGGTCAAGTTGGGCTTTTCTCACAGAGGACAAAAACTTTCTGCTACAGGACATGCAAGAGACATTACTAACAATTCTATTTTTACTGGCAGATGAGTGGACTATCAAACAATGAAAGAATTAAAACCAAGGAATTCAACTGCTGGGCCAGTTATTGAAAACATGCTATTCAGAGCAAAAGGAGGAGAAAGTTTTCATCACCAAAGAAAAAAGGGTGAACAAAAAAGGAGCTAGAGAGAAAAATGAAGGATCGGTTATAATGCATTCTGGACTGTAGAAGAAGCCACAATTGAAGATGATAAGTTGTTCTTTTTAGTACAAATGGAGGGATCCAAAATCTTGCCCACAACTGAGCCACGTCAATTTCAGAAAGACATGGTGTTCTCCAGACAGATTAACGTTCAATTTCAGAGTCTCTTAACTGGCATCAATGTTTGGAGTTTCTGAGCCAAAGGTCATGATGAGCCACCCCTTTTCTCACTCTGTGCTGTTTTGTGGCTGGCTTGACACAACCCATATATCCCATTTTATGTGATGTGTGGGCTTTTAGATGTGACATTTCTGTCATTTTCTTGGAAATAATGTGGGCGTGGATTATCCCCTGTAGCCTTTTTCTGGCCTGCTTCCTCTTGACTTGAGACATACCAGAGGCAGAACTTAAAGAGATCTTGAAGAACCCAGGCATGGCTGATTCTGTTTAGGATATTGATGACTAGAACTGGGGACAAGTTTATCCACCCTTCCCCCCAAAAAATTCCAGGATAAGGCTTTGGTCAACCACTTCCATATTGGAAAGCTGCATAGTCACGTCTCTGAAATGCACCAGCAATCAAGTTTGATTCAATGGAAATTTGACCTTCTCTGTGTGGAGCTACTCATCAGGGCTTAGTGTTATGTACAAACCAGGTCATTTTGGGCTTCTAAAACAAACTGTAGATAGCAGCTTTTCAGGCGCCCTTATTTCTCTCTCATTGTCACTAGTTCTGTGTGTCATTTTTATCTTTCTTCCGCCCTGCTCCTCATTCTCCTTTTCTCCTTGCCTTGCCAACTCTGAAGGGGCAGATGGCTCTTGTTAAAAGTTTGAACTGGTTTCTTGCCTAGAGCTTTTGACAACAGGCCAAAAGCTGCACACAAGGTTGTACCCACTTCCAATTTCAAGAAATCCTCTTGGAAAGGCTAGGAGAAGTGGGTTTTGTGGTGGGAAAACTGGACATTCATCTCTAGCACTGGACTGGAACACACAATGAATCATGGTTTCTAGAGTGTGCTGTCAATGGGAAAGAGGGAGAGAGAGGCAGAGGAGGGGAACTTTGTTTTGGTGTCTTCAAGTCTGTGTTGACTCTTGGCGACTGCCTGGAAAAGTCCCTGCAGTTTTCTTAGCAATATTTCAGAAGTGGTCTACCATTGCTTGCTTCCTAGGGCTGAGAGATAATGAAAGGCCCAAGACACACAGTTCTAGAACTAGAACTTACCATCTCCCAATTTCTAGCCTGGTGCCTTAACCACTACACCCAAGTATCTTTCTGTTTTGGTAGAAACTACAAAAATTAAATTCCATCAGTTGACTTTCAAAGGACATGCGTTTCTTTTACTAGTTACCATATGAACTCAATCATTCTAAATAAAGTCAACCCAACAGTGTTGCCCTCAAGTGACTTTATCAAGTGCTACTCAATCAACAAACTGTAAGGTTTCAAGTAACATCCCCCAATGAAAGAAGACTCCGAAGTTCCTCAAAGTTCTATTTTATTAGAGATGTCATATTGGCACATCTGGGAAAACTTGAATCTGAAGGCTTCCAGGTTTTCCCCACCCAAACGAAGTCTCTGCCCAGCACCCACATGTCCATCATATGGCCCAATCAGGCACCATCCAAAACTGGAGATGCCTCCCAGTCATACCATTCAAGGTAGAGGGAAAGATGTCCTTGACTCTCTGTGAAAGGAATGCTATTTTGACTATATCTCTCACACCCCATATAATCCCCCCTCCCAATTTCCCACAGCATTAAATGTGTCAGGTCTGAAGGCCCAATGCAAATGATGGCTTCCAGGCCTGACCCAAACCCTATAAATTATGTATACCAGATGATAGAATAGAATAGAAATAGAATAGAATAACAGAGTTGGAAGGGACCTTGGAGGTCTTCTAGTCCAACCCCCTGCCTAGACAGAAAACCCTATAACATTTCAGACAAATGATTATCCAACATCTTCTTTAAAACTTCCAGTGTTGGAGCATCCACAACTTCTGGGGACAAGTAGCTCCACTGATTAATTGTTCTCATTGTCAGGACATTTCTCTTCAGTTCTAAGTCGCTTCTCTCCTTGATCAGTTTCCACCCATTGCTTCTTGTTCTACCCTCAGGTGCTTTGGAGAATAGTTTGACTCCCTCTTCTTTGTGGCAGCCCCTAAGATATGATGTACAGGATCATTCTGAGTATTGATGCCATTCATACCAGAAACCATACCAGGCTGACTTTGGCTGATTTGGAAAAGCCAAACAAGAGCCAGACCTGGTTAGGACTTGGATTAAAGCACCAGGAAATCTTACAGCTGTAGAATAGACTTGGACCTTGAAAAAATCATCCCAGTAAATGAAAAATGCATGCAAAGTCCTGGCTTCCTCCCCTTATAATCTCTTTTTTTTAAAAATGCAATACACAAGCAATCACTGTTTTGCATCTTGCAATCAAGTTAATAATATAGACAAAATGTTCCAAAGAAGGGATAGAAGCCAGCTACCTAGTTTTCTTATTTAGGATTTACAGTAAATGACTCTGCCCCCACCCACCCCTACCCCCACCCCATTCTTTCCGAAGCCTGCCATCTCTACAAATATAAATACATTCATGAACTCCATCCCATGGACTTTGGAAAAAGATACTATGGTTCTGAAAATAAATTCCATATGAAATTTATTGTGGGACAATGGAGCTTGGCATTCAAACCTGTAGGGATGCTTTTCCTTTCTGTCCCCCCACATCCCCAGTCCAAATGTTCTTTTCTCCTCTCCTGCCTGAAGCATGGCGGGACCCATCCATGAGCACATTAGAAGGGGGGTGATTTTGTGACATGCCAAAGGTTTTGCTTTTAAGACAGGCTGCAGGAAAAGGGAAGAGGAAGAGAGAAATGAAGACAGTTTTCCGGGGTTAAAAAGGTAAAGGTTCCCCTTGCACATATGTGCTAGTCGTTCCCGACTCTAGGGGGCGGTGCTCATCTCTGTTTCAAAGCCAAACAGCCAGCACTGTCCGAAGACATCTCCGTGATCATGTGGCCGGCATGACTAAACACCAAAGGTGCACGGAACGCTGTTACCTTCCCACCAAAGGTGGTTCCTATTTTTCTACTTGCATTTTTACATGCTTTCAAACTGCTAGGTTGGCAGAAGCTGGGACAAGTAACGGGAGCTCATCCGTTACGCGGCGCTAGGGATTCGAACCACCAAACTGCCAACTTTTCTGATCGACAAGAGCTCAGTGTCTTAGCCACTGAGCCACTGCGTCCCTTTTCCAGAGTTAAAAGAGGGGAAAATCTGTTTTTCTTACAGCTTTCCCTGCTAAATGAACCCCCTTGATATGTTTCACTTCTCTTCTCTCAGTCTTGAACCCTCATTTTTTTCCTATTTCTAAAGTTAAGGTGGTGGTGACAGGGAGCAAGGAGGGAAAGGGAACGAAACTTGTTTATGCTTCTTTTAATATCTCCCTTCTGTTTTACATTTACAGTCTTTTCAAAAGATACAGGCCCGGCCTCTGCCAAGATTCCTAAAGAGATATCCTGAGAAATGTAGACCAGTTCTCCAACCCAGATTCAAAGAAAACAAATGCTAGGCCAGCTATTGATATGAAATAGTTTAAAAATGAGAAAAAGCTGCCTCAGAGCTAGGTTTACATTAAACTACATTTCGGCAATGAAAGGGAAGGGAGCCGCCAAGGAATTTCCCTCAACTTAGGGAAGAAAGAATAGCAAGGCAGGCTGGAAAAGGCTAAAATTACCTGCCAGCGAGGTGTCCCAAAAAACTGTGTCCTAGTCCTTCGCAATCGTGGGGCCAGAAGGAGAGGGAAGACCTCTTAGGAATGGGGTAAGGTTGATACACAGTCTAAGGTTAAAGTTATGGGGGTTTGGGGAAGAAACCACAGAATCAGGTAGTGAATTCCAGGCGTTGACCACTCTTTTGCTGAATTCGTATTTTCCGCAATCGAGTTTGGAGCGGTTTACCTAGAGTTTGTATCGATTGTGCACTCATGTGTTGTTGTGGTTGAAGCTGAAGTATTCAATGACAGGTAGGACATTGTAGTAGAAAATTTTGTGTACTATGCTCACGTAGGTCAGACTGAAGGCGGCGTAGTTCTAAGTTGTCTAAGCCCAAAATTTCGAGCCTGGTGGCATATGGGATTCTGTTGTGAGCAGAGGAGCAGAGGACTTTTCTCGTGAAATATCTCTGGACTCGCTCAATTGTATAAATATCCGATATGCAGTGCGGGTTCCAGACAGAAGAGCTGTATTCGAGAATTGGTCTAGCAAAGGTTTTCTATGCTCTGGACCTCACCCCATTCCCAAGAGGTCTGTAAGCATTAGCGCACCAAAGTGCCTACCGTCCCTGTCCTACTGTCTCCATTTTATTCGTATCCATTCATAATCATGTTTATACTTATCTAATGCATTCTCGATGAAAATAAATTAAGAAAACTATTACTACTGGTACTCCTCATCTTGCAACAGTTTGTTTAGTGACCATTCAACATTACAATCATTGCAGCATCCCCATGGTCACGTAATCAGAAGTTGGATGCTTGGCAACTGGTTCACATTTATGACGGTGCCAGGTCTTGTGAGCAACTTTAGGGACATTCTGACAAGCAAAGTCAACAGGGAAGCCAAATGTGTTTAACAACCGTGTTACTAATTTAACAACCGCAGTGATTCACTTAAACAACCGTTGACAGAAAGGGCGTAAAGAAGGGCAAAATTCACTTAACTGTCTCAATTAGCAACAGATATGTTGGGCTCAAAGAGTTCCAGTGGTGCAGTGGTTAGCATGCAGTACTGCAAGCTACTTCTGCTGACTGCCGGCTGCCAGCAGTTCGACAGTTTGAATCTCACCAGACTCAAGGTTGACTCATCCTTCCATCCTTCCAAGGTGGGTAAAATGAGGAGCCAGATTGTTGGGAGCAATAGGCTGACTCTGTAAACTGTTGAGAGAGGGCTGTAAAGCATTGTGAAGTGGTATATCAGTCTAAGTGCTACGGCTATTGTTCAATTGTGGTCATACATCAAGGATTACCTGTTTAAAGTTAACATCGAGGGAGGAAGGAAGACAAAATTGTTTCAATTTAGAACAGTTTTTAAGAGAGGGGGGTTTAGCAAGCAAGTGGGGCATATCATTCCCAACCCTGCCAGACCCTGCAATTGCTGAGCAAACCCTTCCTGGAGGTTGCTTCTAGGATGGGACTTTGTTCAATGACATCTTGCCTACAGCATTTTTCCATTTCTTTGCAAGAAATCCCCTGGGAAAGTGGATTCCTTCATTTGGATTCAGGGTCCCATGTGAATGGACCACGGCTGGACAGATCTTGACATAGGCATGACTTTGCAGCCTCATGGAATTCCCTCTTTCTCTGCATGCAATAACAAGTCTTCCAAAACCCAGATGGATCACTTTCAAAATATTTATTCTTCTACTCTATTACCAGTGGTGGGATTCAAATTATTTTACTACCAGTTCTGTGGGTGTGGCTTTGTGTGTGTAGTGTGGCGTGACTTTGTGGGTGTGACTTTGTGGGCATAGCAGGGGAAGGATACTGCAAAATCCTCATTCCCTCCCTACCCCACTAACCTGCTTTCAAGCTCCGTTCTCCTGTTCAGGGCAACAAAAGAAGATCAGCTGGGAGGCAGTGGGGGCGTGGCCAGCCTATTTGCTAATTCTCCAAACTACTCAAAATTTCTGCTACTGGTTCTCCAGAACCTGTCAGAACTGGCTGAATACCACCTCTGTCTGTTACCTCGTCAAGGCTAGAGTGACAGGCTAATTCTCTCTCAGGATCCTTTGTTCCTGAATATTTTTCCCAAGCTTTTCCCATTCCTTCCTTCCCATTTGTACCCTGCATTTTATTCTAGAGTTCAAATATATCACTGCCTCCACCTCCCCGCCCCCAACAGCAATCACCCTGTGAGAGCTACACCAGAGTTTTCAACCTTGTCAACTTTAAGATGGGTGAACTTCAACTCCCAGAATTCCCCAGTCAGCACACTTTCAAACTTGCAAGATTAATGTTGGCCTTACCAAGTAGATCAGGGAGAAAACATAACAAGATACATTAATTATACTTTATTGTAAAGCGACATTAACAGAATTTTGCAAATCTAAAAGTACAGTTCTCCCGCTGTCACTTTTACAGTCTGAGAAACTAGGGAGTGTCCATTCTGAACCTCTTGCCTGACCCATTATCCAGCTGCAGCCCTCTTATCTGACCAAGTAGCATCTCTTTGTCTTGTCTGTCATAATCTTTCCCACATACCATTCCAATCCCTGACATCTGTGTACCCACTCCTTTTTATTTATTTATCAAGTCTCTTGGATTTCATCCAATTACTTTGACTTCATGCACTACCAACAGTGTTATTTACAGTAACTAGCCCATAAGACAAAGCACACACCAATGCACAAAAATAAGACACTTCCGTGTCATCAACCTTTTAATTCCCATCCCTGCCCTGCAGACAAAATCTCTTATTTTCCATTGTCTCTGCTATACAACTTTCCTTTCACAAATGAGGCGTGATAGATTTAAATATTCAAGCAGCTTAAGAACCTCCAGCTATTTCTAAAGTGGGTCTCATCCTCACAGATCTCTTATGTGTCAGAACTTAACCTCAAAAATCTAACCAGGTTTCCTGAGGCCATCTTGACCATATCTACCCCAAAGCATTCCTGGGATGGTTCTTTGATTCATTTGTTGTTATATATGGCTCCAAAACATTTGGCTTCCCACCTTACCCCACTAAAGTAACAATACTACAATTGGGAAATGAGACAAACATGTGCCAGATGAACCAGAAACAGTCAATGATCTAAATGCTCCCTTAGAAATCTTTGGCTTCTTAGATTCTATTGAAGTTAGAGTAACAAAGTAGAAAAATTCAGGGGCATAAATGCATTATTGGAAATCATATTTATAGATTAATGGAATTTATTTACAAATTGAAATATCAACACACATATCCAACAGTATCCCCAGGAGAAGTCAAAATCTGCAAGATGGCCAGCATAATATCGCAAAAGTGTCACTGCATCTTATGCCTCTGAGATGAAATCAGACCAATATACTTATCTATAGCCATCAACCTCTAGTATCCAGGGAGAAGGCAAGACACACGTCATAATCTCAGGGAGCAAATTGACATCATTTGTCTAATGCTGTCATATGATAATCCATATAATCTCTCCATTGCTCCTTCAAGCCACCTATTCTTCAACTATGCTCAAATCATAAAGTGATACTCTAATTTGAACCGTGTTGACCATTTACAGATAAGCACACACCAGTTTCTCTACCTCCAGCCATTAGTTGTGCAAAGTATTAAGTCACCTATTCCTTACACCCACTTCTTCTGAAGCAAATCTTGCCTTAGTAAACAAAATTGTGGTATTTTGGGTTAGGATGGTAACCAGATATCAGACATTAATACAACTGAGTGAGTCCAGAGGTATTTCACGAGAAGAGTACTTCGCTCCTCTGCTCACAACAGAATCTCTTACGCCACCAGGCTTGAAATTTTGGACCTGGACAACCTAGAACTACGCTGCCTACAGTCTGACCTAAGCGTAGTACACAAAATTGTCTGCTACAATGTCCTACCTGTCAATCACTACGTCAGCTTCCACAATAATAATACAATTGATACAAAGTCAAGTTAAACGGCTCCAAACTCAATTGCAGAAAATATAACTTCAGCAACAGAGTGGTCAATGCCTGGAATGCTCTACCTGACTCTGTTGTTACATCCTCAAACCTCCAAAAATTTAACCTTAAACTATCTACCGTGGACCTCACCCCATTCCTAAGAGGTCTGTAAAGGGGGTGTGTATAAGCGCACCCTACCGTCCCTGTCCTACTGTCAGGCTAACTAACCAGGCTGGCCAGAAGTTCTCATTTCAAATTCATCCAAAGGACCCAAGACAAGGGAGGCTATTCGGCTCAGCCCAGAAAAAGGACATTTCATGGAATGCCAAATTAATAATGCATTTGAAACAAGATGCCCTGCCCTATTTCCCAAAGCAGCAAGAACCCAACCTTCTCCCGTTACTCGGAGTCATTGCTAGCAAGTCCTAACTGGGGTTCCCTGTTTGCAAAGGCTGGAAAGTTTTGGCTCCGAAGAGAGAGCACACAAAGAACACAATGAAAAGACACGCACCTTCAGAGCTGGACCACTTTTGTCCCTCCGCCTCCCAGCCCAAAGGCTGAGTGGCCTTTTGCAGGAGAATAGCAAACACGCACCCTCCATACAAATAAATAAAATCCCATTAGCAGAGAGACTCCACCCTCTTGAATAAGCTCAGCTGCTCCCCTTTTCCTGCCCTTGTTTTGCCCTTTAAGGATGATTGACAAGCCTAGATTTAAATAAGGATTTTGTGGGTTTAAAGCATGTGACCTGTTTTCCCCCTAGTTTTCTTCATTAACCTCTTTTTTTTAAAAAAAAAATCCAGCCCAGGATTCTCTCCTCTCTGAAGTTTTTTTTTTCTTTTTCCTTGACTTTTTCCTGCTCCATTCCCAATGGGATCCTTAATCAGGAAGCGTCTCCACATTCCACATTCGCCCCTTTGCTTACACTGGCAACGCTCCCAAAATCCCGGAAGGGTCTCAATGCCAGCTTTGCTGCACCTGGAAGGCCACAATACCTGAAAGGTAAACTTGAAAAGACTGCCCTGAATCTGGTTCACTATTTTTAATAAGTTTTTTATTTTTTTATTTTCATACAAATAGCCACCTGCATACCATTACATCATTACATCATAACCAACACTATTTTGTATTATTCACTATTGTGTTAATTCCTCTTACCATCAACCCCCGAAGACTATCATTTGCTCTTCTGCTCTCCATACACCACATTTATACTCTATCCATTGCTTTCTTGCCTCTTCTCCCTTTCTCCTCCTCCCTACCTCCTTTCTTCCCTCTATCATCCTTCTCTTCTCTACTTTCCCTTCCTCTCTTTCTCTTCTTTCCACTCCTTCTTTCTCTCCTACTCTTCCCCCCTCTACCCTCTCTCCTAACCCCTCTCTTCCTCCTCTTGTCTCCCTTCTCTCTTCTACTCTCTTCATCTCACTTTCATGGTGCATTTCAGCATCAGAGCAGGCACCATTTAATGTTGATGATGTTAGTAGTTTCATGGGTCACTATTTTTTTTTATACTCCACCCATTACAGGTAGTCTTCGGCTTACAACCATTCCTTTAGTGACCATTTGAAGTTACAATACTGAAAAAAGTGACTTAAAGTCCTCACGTGTCACCGCTGCAGCAGGGTCATATGATCCAAGGTTTGGGTGCTTGGCAACTGGCATGTATTTACAAACATGGAATTCCCCATTTGCAACCTTCCCAACCAGCCTCTGAACAAAGGCAATGGGGGAAGCTGGATTTGCTTAACAACCGTGGCAAAAGAGATCGTAAAATTGGGTGTGACTCCCTTAACAACTGCCTTGCGTAGCAACAGAAAAGGTAAAGGTTCCTCTTGCACATACGTGCTAGTTGTTCATGACTCTAGGGGGCGATGCTCATCTCTGTTTCAAAGCTGGAGAGCCAGTGCTGTCCAAAGACATCTCCGTGATCATGTGGCCGGCATGACTAAACGCCAAAGGTGCATGGAGTGCTATTATCTTCCCACCAAAGGTAGTCCCTATTCTTCTACTTGCGTTTTTACATGCTTTCGAACTGCTAGGTTGGCAGAAGCTGGGACAAGTAACGGGAGTTCACTCCGTTACCTGGTGCTAGGGATTCGAACCGTTGACATTTCTAATCGACAAGCTCAGTGTCTTAGCCACTGAACCATTGCGTCTCTAGCAACAGAAATTCTGGTCCTAAGTCTATAAATTGAGGACTACTTGTACAATGGAGATTGCAAACTGGAAGCCATGGGTCCTCAATCTCTATTTATGCACCTCTTGATTAAACCTGTTTTGTAAATGCAACCAACTGTTGTTTGCCAACAAACTAAGCATAAACACAGAGACTTTAATACAATGTGTGACTCCGGTCAGTGCTTTTAATTTGGTGGACAGAGTGCAAAATGACTCCAGGACTTTTTAGTTTGAGAATCTGAACATATGGCTTCCATCTGCATGACACTTATTGGCCTAAACAGAATTAACACACAATGCTACCATCACACAATAGGTTTAAATTGGCTGACCAATTAAACTATGCACCATACAACAGGTATGGATTCTTACAGCCCCCTCACCAAATGCAAACAGATCTTTGACCTAACCAAGATTGAATCTGATCACATTTGGCTTCTTATTCAAATGCAGACCCTGGATTTAACTGACTTGGTTAAGCATGTTGTACAGTAGTGGGATTCAAAAAAAATTACTACTAGTTCTGTGGGCATGGCTTGGTGGGTGTGGCTTGGTGGGCGTGGAAAGGAAAGAATACTGTAAAATATCCATTCCCTCCCCACTCCAGGGGAAGGATACTGTAAAATCCCCATTTCCTCCCAATCAGCTGGGACTCGGGAGGCAAAGAATAGATGGGGGCGGAGCCAGTCAGAGGTGGTATTTACCAGTTCTCTGAACTACTCAAAATTTCCACTGCTGGTTCTCCAGAACTGGTCCGAACCTGCTGAATATCACCTCTGATATATGAATCCAGCTTTGAACTTCTTTCTACTTAAAAGTGAGCCGAAAGCAGTGGCAAACCCTATTTATTTGTGGAACGACGCTTCAGGAAAACCTGGAAGCCCAACCCTGAATCCATAGAGAATTTTTCAGGATTTGATTAATGGTTTGGTGCTACTTGTACAAGCAAGTTAAATAATATGCAGCTCCTATAGGAGAATCTGTGGGAGCCTTTCCAGACAAGAATGATTCACTGGCAACCATACAACCCAGTTTTTTGGGATGTTAAGACGGAGCTTGGAAAACCTCTGCTCTTAGACAATAGCTCTTCAAAAAACTGCTCTCCAAACCCAAGTCTGAGTTTTAAGATTCACCAAAAATAAAAGAAAACCCATAATTTTGGATGGAGATCTCTTTGGCGGTCTTCTTTTGCCCTCTGCCCTGAATATCACTCATCTTATAATTAAGGGGAAGAATTCTAGCTGCGAATAGATACCAACTCAAGTCAAATGCTTGGTATCCGATATAAATAGCAAACTTGCAAACATAAACAAGGGAAGAAAAAATAGCTACATTCCTTGAAAACACAGGAGCTACGGCGGAAACTTGACAGACCTTTCAGCAGCCGTAAACTGAACCGTCTGTGAACATACTGAGGATGGGATGTAATTCTTTCCGTGCGCTTAGAATAGATTCCAGACACGTGTCTAATAAAGTTCAAAACGCCACGGGACATTTGAACAAAAGCAACAGATGGGACACAGAGCAGCCAGTGGGGGGAAGGCGGATCAAATATTTCCTAGCAAAACAGACAAATGAAGGTCCCACTCAACCAGGTCATGGACTGGCCCAAAGGGAAATGGAGATCATAGTCAGAAGGCTGATTACATGCTAGAGCTGGACTCTTCAAATGGTGCCTTTGCAAGCATTCAGTGGGGTTTGGTAAAAGAAACAAACAAACAAAAAGTTGGCTCAAATGTAACTGACTTTCTATCACTACGAGAGCCTTGCCTGTTGATAAGATATTCTGGCCTTTTTATTTAAGGCAACAGGTTAATACTGTTTTATATCTCCTTGGTAAAACCCTACTTTGAATATTGCATCCAGTTTTGGTCATCACAATAAAAAAAAGATGTTGAGACTGCAGAGAAGAGCAACAAAGATGATTAGGGGACTGGAGGATAAAAACATATGATGAATGGTTGCAGGAACTGGGCATGGCTAGTCTGGTGAAGAGATGGATCAGGGAGGACATGCTAGCAATCTTCCAATATTTGAGGGGCTGCCACAGAGAGGAGGGGGTCAAGCTCTTTTCCAAAGCACCTGAAGATGGGACAAGAAGCAATGAATGTACATTAACCAAGAGAGATCCAACTTAGAACTAAGGAGGCAGTGAAAACAATAAACCAGTGGAATGGCTTGCCTTCAGAAGTTGTGGATGCTGTGTGACTAGAGGCTTTTAAAAAGAGACTGGACAGCCATTTGTCTGAAATGGTATAGGGCAGTGATGGCAAATGTATGGCATGCGGAGTGGCACATGCAGCCATGTTGCCTGGCATGTATGGCATCAGCTGTTCCTCTTCGAGGCTTGTGGCACGCATGCGTGCATGTCAATCAGCTGGCCTTTGTGTGTGCGGCAGTGCCAGAAACTGGAAGAGCTGGTCTTCCAGCTGATTGTCGCATGTGCATGTGTGCCAGTAACCGGAAGACTAGCTGGCTGATGCTCATGTGTGCACCGGAAACCAGAAGTTAATTTCCCGGCACGCACATGCCTCTTCTGCATTGCGGCCCTGATGAACATGTGTGCGCACTCCCTTTTCGGCACTAAGTGCTGAAAAGGTTCACCATCACTGGTATAGGTGTCCTATTTGATCAGGGGGTTGGACTAGAACACCTCTAAGATCCCTTGTAACGCTGTTATTCTGTTCTGTTCTTGTAGAAAAGTTTGAAAGCCCCTGAGTTAAAGCACTGTGTACAATAAGCACAGACAACTTTCGCTTTTCTAAGTTCAGCCATCCAAAGCTGCCGAAAGCGCAGTCACTGATTCAGCCATGCTAGAAAGGCAGGAAATCCAATTTTCAATTTGTACTAATGAACTTGTTTTACTGAAAATATGATTGAAAAAGCAGAAAACTGCACTACTGTAATTTAGGGACTTTCCCGCATCACCGCCACACAAGGCTTTAAGGGAACACACAAGTTGCTCACCTCAGCACAGAACTTTGGGGTTTTCAAACTGAAGGTTGGGGTCAGAGGTGCGGTTCACTTCCCTTCCCTACCGGTTCGCAAATGTGACTGTGCCCTCATCTGTGCAGGTGCACCGCCTTCTGCACATGTGCAGTGCCTGTCCATTACGTTGGGGTGGGTGGGCGGAGCCTCCTGCAGCTGCCACTACCAGTTTGCCCGAACTGGAGAGAACCAGTGAATACCAGGTCTGGTTGGGGTTCCCCAGAAGATCACAAGCAACTTCAAGAGAGGTCACACCCTTCACCACCACCAGCACCCCAAGGCAAACCAGCCTTGTGCAAGCAGAGTGAGAGCTCTCACAAAATTTGCCCTGGGCTTTGATCCCTGCTTTGAAACCATGAGTTTGATCAGGCAAAGTTGGAGCCAGTTTTGACCTTGCTTCTGCTTTCCCTGGGCAGGTGGAAGAAGCTATCCACTCATAGACCAGGTTTCTGTTCTTCCAGGCACTTGAGCTTCCAGAAGGATGGGAGCTCAGCATTGAGAAGTAACCCGAGAGGGAGCACCTCTTCATTTGCAACTATCACCCATGGCACTCAGCCAAACGTCTTTCACCCCCAACTTAATCAGCTTGTGATGATTCTTCCTACTGGCAGGTGACAGCAATTGGAGAGGAAACCAAAGCTAAGGGAATCTAACAATCATTGCTCTTCAAATCTGCAGTCAGAACCAATCCCTGTTCTCATTGCAGAGACAGATTAGAGCTTCTGCTATCAGGGCATCATAGATTGTGCCATACATTTCTCAATACATGAAGAGAAGACAAGAATACAGGAATATAGGAAAAGAAGATATGAAGACAATGAAGAGAAGGACCAAGGGAGACAGGATAGCAGTCTTCCAATATTTGAGAGGCTGTTACAGAGAGGAAGGGATCCAGTTATTTTCCAAAGCACCTGAAGGCCAGACAAGGAATAATGGATGGAAACTGAACAAGGAGAGATTCAGCCTGGAAATAAGGAGGAACTTTCTGACAGTGAGAACAATCAACCCATGGAACAGAAGTTGCCTTCGGAAGTTGAGGGAGCTCCATCACTGGAGGCTTTCAAGAAGAAATTGGACTGCCATTTGTCAGAAATGGAGTAGGGTCTCCTGTTTTTTCGGGGGTTGGACAAGATGACCTACAAGGTCCCTTCCAACTCTGTTAATCTGTTATCTATTATCTATTGTTCTGTATTCTGTAATAATGTATGGGGTTTTCCCCAAATGAACCCTAACATTATAACATCATATCTATAGAAGGAAATCAGGAGTGGGGAGAGGAGTTGGCAGCACCTGGAAGAGTTCAGCCAGACTGGCTGAGTTCACACAGAATGCCAAGCCAAGATTTTAAACTATGATTTGTGTGGAATAAGCCATCATCCTAGCTCATAATAGGAGATTGATCTCTCACCTAAGCAAAAGCAAAGAATGCATATTATGGCTCTGTGCAATAATGGTGGGCATGATTTAGATTTACAACTATATTTACACTATATGAACTTGGTGCAGAAAACCCTAATTGATGTGGTGGAATGCAGTCTGGATTCCCAAGAGGAAAGAACTGCATTCCTGAGGGTGAAGAGGCAAAGAAGCTTAGAGAGTTTGGTTGGGAGAAAGGGAGTTAAGATGGCTCCTCCCTAGACATTCTCAGACTATCTCTCTAATGATGCAAGTAATTGCTTTAGTTTGGCAAGAGGTCTGTCTATAGCTGAGGAACAATAAACGAAATTGCTCAGAAGGAAGGAGTCCTGGATGCTCTCTCTCTTGAGTTTAGTTCTTGGGGCTCAGAGAATACCAAGGACTCCTCATTTCATCTCTGAGCTGCAAAATATTCACCTCGTTCATTGCTCAGAAGTAATTCCATGTGGCTTTCTGGTTCTTGGGGTCTGACAACATTTTTACACTACGCCCTCTGCTCCATGTGGAACAGTAATGGCTAACCATTTTGTAGTCCTGCGCTGAAAGGGCGTGACCGTACCCATGATGCAATGCATACATGAGACTCCTCCCCCACACTCCGCCCCCTGCGCAAGCACACACAGCCACCCCGCACTTCCCTGCCCCTGTGACCCACCCCACATCCCATTTTGGGCCTAGTAGGCCTCCCTGAAGCCTCGTGGAACACAAAATAGACCGTGGGGGTTGCTCTGCCACCTGCGCATACGCAGCACAGACCCGAAAATCAGCTGGCCGGCGGGAGCAGCAGGAGCCATTCACACATACGCGGTGGAGCTGAGCTGGGGCGACAATGTGCATGCCTGCAGAGAAAGCTCTGTGTGCCTCCTGTGGCACAGATGCCATAGGCTTGCCATCACGGATGTAGAATATCATTTGATATCTTTCCTCACAATACTTACATATGTAATCAGGGGTAGAGACTGTGGTAGCTGCATATCTTTTGCATCTTACATGATATGTAAAACTAATTTCTCCCCTTATTAGGAGATGCTTCGGTGGCCCCAGTCAGAAGGTTTTTTTTCCCCATTGAGAGAAAAAAAAACCTCTTACAAAATTTCCAAAATGTGGTACTTTCTGCACCTCTGTTATAAGGTGTTAGAAATAATCCATCCAGAGGTAAGACAGGTTTTGACTCAGAAACTGATTTATGTAGTTTTTCCCCCTCAAATAAGTTTGGCCTTTCTTAAGTTACTTGTTTTGAGTTGTATATTAACTTTTGGTCTATGACTGAATAGCATATCAGTCAAATTAATAAGGCTGCGAGGATTTTATACCCATCTGTTCCAAGAGCATTATTTTTAGCCACATAATTATATTTAATTACCTTTCGGGTTATCCTTTCAGCATTTTTTTAAAGATGGAACAATCATTGAAGCAGAGTTCAAATATTTTAGCACCTGTATAGGAGTGAGTGTTGGAATGGAAAATCCACATGGATTTTCTGAGAAAGCCTGGAGAGACAGCGCCAGAAGAAACCAGTATCCAGTTGACAGATCTTTCCTGAAAAATTAGTACGGATTTTTGTTCCTGATATTTAGCTTTCCACGACCGTTCCTCTGCAGGAAGCATCATTGTGTGCAAAAACATGGCTGCTAGAACAGTTATGAATTGAGCCAGCCTAGGTGAAAAAAGCCGCTATGGACACTCCTGCTAACTCTGGCGTTAAGCTTAGGAAATTGTCTTGCTGTTTAAATAAAGGAGTAAGGGGAAACTTTTCTGAAATGACTGAAGGTTGAGATCATTTTCTTAGGAAGGCCCTGAACACCAGCTGTGGATTAGTAAAATAAAATCAGGTTTCAGAGAAACCAGTTAAATGCCAAGGTTGGGAAAGAAATGTTTGTGTAGAAGAGAAGGCAGCTAATGGATTGACCACAACCAGACGCTGCTGCCCCCAGAAATTGGTGTCATCTGGAAGAGGTAAAGATGGAGGAACTCAGCATTTTTTTTTTCATAAAGAAGGCATGTCCAGCAGTGGTGGAATTCAAAAAAATTTCACTACCGGTTCTGTGGGCATGGCATGGCTTGGTGGGCATGGTAGGGGAAGGATACTGTAAAATCTCCATTCTCTCCCCACTTGAGGGGAAGGTTACTGCAAAATCCTCATTTCCTCCCGATCAGCTGGGACTCGGGAGGCAGAGAATATATGGGGGTGGAGCCAGTCAGAGGTGGTATTTACTGGTTCCCTGAACTACTCAAAATTTCCATTACTGGTTCTCCAGAACTGGTCAGAACCTGCTGAAGACCATCTCTGATCCAAGCTGATTTAGGAGTTTCTTCTGCTCTTCACCATCAGCCTGCACTCTATGGGTTGCAGCATACAGGTAGTCCTTCAGTGGTGGGATTCAATTGTTTTTACTATCTGTTCTGTGGGCGTGGCTTGGTGGGCGTGGCATGGCCTGCAGAGAACTATAATTCTGCTGTGTGGTCTGCCTACCACCAGGTTGCCACATCAGTACAAATTGAAGTTTTATAATTGGGAGATTCCCCCTCCTCCAACTCCTGCTTTAATGAAAGAATCCTCCCATCCAACCCCAGCCATTGCCCATACAATGCCACGGTGTTAGGACTCCTTGCGTGCAAGAAATAATCACACCTGATTCTCAATTCTTTAGCCCCGTCTGTTTTGCATGTTTGTGGTGATTCACAGCGCCTACGGGTGATACCCTTCCCACATTTAACATTGATATGCAGCTTTTAAGCCTCAGCCATGCTAATCTCCTACTCACCATTCAAAGCAGAAATATCTCAGCACCACGTTCCCAATTTGTTCTGCATTTAAACAACACAACTTAATCTTTCTTAAAAGATTCCAGATTCCCAGAGGCCATAGTCTCCTGGTGGCTATTAGGGTTTACAGGTTCTAAAATACTGAGGTAAAAATAGAATTATTCCGCTGTATTTTTTTTCCAGCTTACCAATAGAAGAGAATATTTATAGCTCAGGGTTGCTTTGTGAGGTCCTTGATGCCCTTTGAGTTTGGTTGTTTTCTTACAGACGTTTCATCACCCAACTTGGTAACATCATCAGCTCATCAACCAAGCTTAGAGAGGATCAAGTACCGGCTTCTTCTACTGCCAGTTCACTCAAGGATGAGCTTCGGGCATGTGCACATGCCCAGTAGTAAAAAATGCTTGATAGAACAAGTATAGAACTGGTTTGGGGGCATGGCCAGCCATTACTACCTACTCAGCCGAACAGGCCGAACTGGTAGGAACCCACCTCTGCAAGGACCTCACAGTTTTTTCCTCTTCAATAGGCTTTTGAGGTACTGTCCAGTAGAAACCCAAGACAGAGTCATGGATTGCTGTTAATTCGTTAATGATGCTGTTAATTCGTTAATGATACAGCCATTGTACATCAACTGAGAAACTATCACCATGCTTTAGTCAAACTCTGATACCAATTGCCCAAGGGCTAAATGAGAATATACATTAGAAAATTTGCTACCAAATTTCTTCAGAAAACTGCAACATTTTTGAAAGTGCAATTTTTATTTACCAAATCAAAGAATGCCTACTTCATCCAGCTCTGCATCTAATGATAAAAACATTCAAACAAGTGGCAATAAGTGTAGAGAAAAAACGGGCTCTCAAATATGGGCTGTTTCAACCAATGAAAAGACACTTTTAGATTATTTCAACTTTTCCACATTAGGAAAATCTGTTCATGCTTAGAAAAATAAAACTATGGGAATTTGTTGGAAGGTTAAGATACAGTACTATATTTACAAAAAGGAAATGACCTTGAAGTGAAGGCAATTCCTCTCCCCGTAAAATAGAGTAGATGGAAATCAAGTCTGCCACCACTACATTCAAAGCTAACCTAAATGAACTACTCATGTTCAGGATAAACTATTGGAGAAGAGGAAGGAAATGGAATTGGACCTTCTTTCAGTGGAAGATGTTTATTTTGCTTCTATATATTATCTGGGAATAAATCTCTTTCCAACAGTAGAGAATAAAAGTTGCTCAGAGTTGAATTGTTGAGTTTTTTGGGATGCTTAGCTTGGTTGGGTTGATTATGACACCCCTACACTTTTAAAGAACATTTGCAAGAAATGTGTTGTGGCCCGCCAGTGGCCAGCAGAGCTGGCAGCAGAGTTGGACAGTGAGGAAGTTGGGAAGAAACATAGGCCAGTCCAGGAGGCTGAGGAATAAGGGCTCTGTGTGGGAGGCAGGTGGCACATGGAGCCAAATCTGCTGTCACGTGAGCTGTCAGCTCCAGCGTGCATGTGTGCACTGGCTTTCCAGAAGGCCCAGGAAGACCATTTTCACCCTCCGCAGGCTCCGGAGGCTTTCCTGAAGTCTGGGGAAGGCGAAAAATGAGCACAACGGGCCAACCAGAAGTTCAGAAGCAATCCATTTCCAGCTTCCAGAGCGCCTGTTGGACCCATTTTTTGGCCTCCCTAGCCTTCGGAGGCTTTTCTGGAGCCTTCTGAGGGTGAAAACGGTCTCTCACGGCCCCCTGGAGGAAATGCCAAGCTCAGCTGGAAGCAAGTAGTGTGGCACACATGGGAAGGGGTGTTGTGCATGCATGTGCTTGTGGGGTCGTGCTTTGCATTATGGGTGTTGGGACGCCAGTAGTGGTTTGCCAATATTTTTATTACCGGTTCGGGCACACTCACGCACCCAGGTGGGTGGACAGAGCCTCCCACCACCACTGCTATCAGTTTGCCCAATCCGGGCCAAACGGAGAGCAACTCACCCCTGCGGGATGCAAGCGCTCTTATCGTGCGCACACCCTCTCATTTTGGCACCCGACAACAAAAAGGCTCACCATCACGGAGCTAGAAGGTTGCTGAGCTCAGTTAGTGAAGTGGCTTTTTGGGGGGGGCGTGTTACTGTTTAACTAGCACAGCAAAGTTTATATCATTACGGCAGTTTGATTTTTTTTTTGCACCCTGCCCAAAATTACTGCTGTGAGATAAGCAGCTCTACAAAATCTTTGAAATCAATAAAGTCTCCAGCGCTCTTTGCTTCTAACTTGTTAAAACTGCCTCCTAAAAGCTATGCACAGCCATTTTGGTGAAGGGGGTGGGGTTTCGGGAGGCAAAAAATGTTGTATTCAGTGTATAAGACACACTCAGATTTTCAGCCTCTTTTTTGAGGGAAAAAGATGCGTCTTATACTCCGAAAAATACGGTTTATGCCATGTCCTGGCTAAAAGGTAGTGAATTTTCAATAATCTTTTCTGCTGTTCTCACCACTCTATGCACAGCCTTCCTATCCAAAGCAGTAACTGACATGGCCCCTTGGGGCCTGAGTCTGCAGAGGAGGACCAGCCGAAGCTAGAGCCCACGGAGATCAAAGGGTCAGCTTCGTAGGAATGTGGGGAGGAGCAGGCTGAGGCACCCCAGGGCTCCTCAGGATTGGAACGGCTTGTTAGCAGGGAGGAGCAGGGGCAGGATGACCAAGAGAGGGCAAGCAGTGGACGTGAGGCGTGATAGAGCTCAGGCAATGAGCAAGGACAGCCCCCTCCTGATCCCCAAGCACGGAGAGTGGAGAGAAGGTGGGAACAGTGCAGGCCGACCCGACGAATCGGGAGAATGCCTTGCTCCTCTTCACAAGGCATACCTGAGGACTGAGATTTAAGGAGACACTGAGGGGAATTTGTTAGGAACAAATGCTGAATTGACAGTGATTGGTGTGCCAGTACAGACATTCGGAGTTTGCAGGACTGCTTGCTTCTTCCTCCCTTGTGGACTCAGTGCCTTCTTCCTGACTTTGTGGACTCATTGTTTGTTCCTTGGTTTGTGGACTCATTTCCCTGTTCCTTTGTTTTGCTGGACTGGGCGCAGCCAGAGGTTGTGCGCACTTTGCTCTGGGACTTGCCAAGAACATGATAGCCAATAACGTGGTAACGTTTGAGGGAACATTTGGAGCATTAAATGGGAGTTTGAACTCTCAGCTGGCTGTGTGACCTTTGTGCCTTGTCCCAGGTCATCAAACTAACACTCCCAAACTGAACAATAATGCAAGACAATAAGATGCCCTCAAGTTGAGATCAGCTTCTGAGACCAGCCAAGATTGGGAAGGTGCTATGAACTGCTGAAGGATTTGTTACGAGTAGCATGAATTGCCAACAGGACCAGTCCAGAAAGCCCTGCCTTCACTCTGGTTTGGTTGCGCTTGCCCACAATGATATCAGTTATAACTGAAACTGTCTGGCCAAATATAGTTGCACAGAAGTTGAAAAATAAGATTGAACTTTGCTGGAACTTTGGGCCTTAGACGTCTTCAATTAGGAATAACCTCTTTTATATCACCAGATTAAGTTTTACTTCCCCTGTGCTTCAATTTTTCCAAGCATGGGAAAAGATTTATGCTGAAACTTTAAACTGAAAGGGTTTTAGCAGATTGAAATATTTTTTCTATAATAACACAATGGGGCAAAATTTAAATGTAGTTGGGATGGCACATAGTCTTGTATTTTCAAGCACATACAACACAGTGGTGGGATTCAATTTTTTTTTACTACCAGTTCTGTGGGCGTGGCTTTGTGTGTGTGGTGTGGCTTTGTGGGGTGGCAGGGGAAGGATACTGCAAAATCCCCATTCCCTCACCACCCCCTAACCTGCTTTCCAGCTCCATTCTCCTGTTCAGGGCAACAAAAGAAGATCAGCTGGGAGATAACAGGGGCTGAACCCAGATGGACATTTCTTCCAACAATTGAAAAAAACCAGAAAGTCCAGTTGCCTCCTGAAAAAGCACCTTTGGGACACCCATGACCTGGATGACTGAGAATCTCTACAGACTTACAACAAATATGCACAGTCAATTACTAGGTGCTCAAAAAAGACACAACAGAGTGGTGCTTTCAACCTCGGCAACTTCTAAGATGTGTAGATGTCATAGCTGGCTGAAGAATTCTGGAAGCTGAAGTTCATGCATCCAAAAGTTGCTGAGTTTCAGAAACACAACAACAAAGAGGTCATCCAGTGCTGGGTTTATGCCCATCAGATCCCAGAAACCCTTATTCCACCATGAAATTCACTGGATCCTCTTAGTCCTATTGATCCAAGGCTATCAATATAAGAAATAAACAACCAGCCCTATTAATTCATCACCCCGAAGTTGCATCCCAGGGGACTTCAGAAGAAAGAGCAAAGAATGAGACACGGCCCTTCGGACCAGATGGAGCTCTTTTGATAACTTCATGTTTCAACTCCTCTTCAGGTTTCCTTGCCTCCCTCTATAACAACTCCCGTCTTTCAACAAGCATCGCTTTGGGCTGCCTGGCCCAGAAGGTCAGGACATCACAAGGTTGTGAAGAAAGCTCAGCGCCCGGACAAAGCCGGGCCAAAAAAAGTGAAAAACATCGCACAATGTTAATATCCCATTGCCCTTTTAACGATCTCTCGGCTGGGCCAGGATTGTGGTAAAAATAAAATGTTCTGCCAACCCCCCCCCCCTCCCCTAGTTTTTTTTAAAGCATGTGGAGACGGTTTAGAAAAGATATAAACTGGAATTCTTTCCCTTCTCGGTTTCTCTTTGGTTACCAGTGTCTTTGGCTCAAGGCTTCATTTTGCAGCAAATACTATGTCTGTGGGAATGCCAATAACTTAATTAGGTTTCAGTAAAACATGCCAAGGATCAGCCTCCTTTTCCCCCTTGTCGTCTGGGCTGAAACCTAATCTGTGTCTTGTTTCAGGGATGTCAGAATTGGCTTCCGTTCCTATCCTACTGAATTTCAGATGGTTTGGCCTGAGAAACTGAAAACCGTAGACCGGGATGCAATCTCCAGGAGAGGTTGGGTGTATTTGTGAAGCCTTGATGGTTTGTTTGCCCTGACTAGCATGGTGCACACTTGGGAAATTTCATTTGGGTGGGCCCTTTGAGTCCAAAGCCATTATCTACATTTTACAGTTGGGTAAGCAAAAGACAGTGAGTTGTGAATGCCTAGCAGGGGCTTTGGGAGGAAATTGAACTATTGGAACAGCTGCACGCAGAGAGATGTAAGAATTTCAGAGACAGTGGATTAATTATGTGCAAGTTGTTTTCAACCCTTAATCATTGGATGAGAGATCGATAGCTAGATAGTTAAAAAGCTAAATAACTAGAGAGATGGATGGATGGATGGATGGATGGATGGATGGATGGATGGATGGAGAAACATTTTCTATGATTCAGAGAGAAAGCTAAATTGTGACCTTTCCTGGAACAGGAGCCTTTGCTCAAGGTGACTCATACCACTTCCCATTTGGGTGACTGTAATGTACCATACATGAAGCTGCCCTTGAAGAGTACTGGGAAGCTGCAGACATACCGGGAGTTTTGGGCATTTTTTGGTATGTGCATATAACACCCCTGCATTTTCAACACTTACAAGAAAAAAGAGCTGAAGAAGCTTCTTGGATGAGAAGAAAACCCAGAAAGTCCAGTTGCCTCTTGAAAAAGCACCTTTGGGACAACCATGACTTGGATGACTGAGAATCTCCATAGACACCTTAAAGAAAAGTCCTCTGGCCTTTTCCCTTTGGTACCCAACAGGCAAGGGTGGGATTCAGCTGGTTTGCACCAGTTCGGGCGAACGAGATGTTAATTTTGCATCAGGTTTGCCAAATCGGTTGTTGCAAGGACTGGCTGGCCTCGCCCTCCCCTCCCCTCCCAGGAGTCTCTACATGGCCCGTTCATCATGCCAGGTAAGTGCAGGTCTCACTTGGAGATTCTGGGAGGTCAAAAAATGGGCCTTGTGGAAGTGCAGAAATGGGCCTGTTTCTGGCCTTTGGAGCACCTGTGGAACCTGAGAGAGGCCATTTTCACCCTCCTGGAGGGGAGGGGAAAGCCTCCAGAGCCCGAGGAGGGCAAAAAAACGGGCCTACCAGAAGTCTGAAAACAGGCTCATTTCCGGCCTCCGGAGGGCCTCCAGAGCCCAGGGGAGGCCGTTTTCACCCGCCCAGAGGCTTGAGGAAAGTCTCCGAAGGTTGGGGAGGGTGAAAACGCCCCCTTCTGCCATGGTGCAGGATGTCGACTAGGCCATGCCTACCATGGTAATGCCCACCCAGCAGCCAGCAGAGAACCGGTTGCTAACATTTTTCAATCGCAGCCTTGCCAACAGGGGACACAGGGCTCTTATTTGTAAAACTTCTAAACATTGTTCAGTTTTGTTTGACTTCCAGGCAGGAAGAACCCAGAGCCCCAGGTCCAGCCAAAATGGTTGCCAGCAAGCTTTATGCTCAAGGTGTGAGAAAGTGTGATAGAATAAAGGCAGCCATCGCTGCTTGGGCTTCCCTGCAGCATTCAAGCTTAAAATGGAAATGTGCGCGGTTAAATCCAAAGGCTTGTTGGGGCAAGCCTACATGTGGCAATTCCCCCCCCCCCGAGTAATGCGGAGGCGTTTCAGAGGCGAATCGATTGGCAATGCTCGGATTCACACAAGCCATGGGGAGAAATCTGTCATCGGCTCATGGAGGCAAACTATTCGAAATGTGAAATCTCTGAACCAACATGTTAGGGGCGGTGAGTCTACAGGTCACATGTAGCTCCTCTGACATCGATCTGCCAAAATTCAATCGCAAAAAGAAAAAGAAAAAAAACCCTGAGTGATTTGGAGCAGCACAATATTTTCAGGTAGTTTGAAAACAAGGAAGAGAAAGGGGCAGCAGAAACCTCTAGGAATTAAATGATTTTTAGCTTCTAACCATAAAACCATCCAGAAATTACATCACCAATGTGGCCATTGGGTTTTGGTGGTTTGAAGGAAATCCACTTCTTTTCCTGTCCTTGTTGTTCAGTCGCTAAGCTGTGCCTGACTCTTTGCGACCCCAGGTATTATAGCATACCAGCTCCTCCTCCTCCTCCTCCTCTCCTCCATTGCCTCTTGTTTGCCCAAATTCGTGATCATTGTGTCGATGACACTATCTAATCATTTCATCCTGTGCCACACTGTTCTGACTTAGGCTTCCCCAAAAAGCACGAGGCGGAGTCCTGGTCCCGACAAAACCCCTTTTATTAAATAAATGTGAATTCCTCTCATTCCCATTCAGCAAAGGCCTGGCAAATAGTCTTTCAAAGGTGAATTTATGACCACAGACCTTATCTAGCTTGGAAAGCTGCCATGTAAATATTTTCCAAATGAGTTGCTGTGCAAGGAAAGACTTGGCACAGAGTCTCTGAGATTTACAGACAGATTTTCACACTCCTGAAATGAACAAACGAACAAACTGTTTCCTGCAAAAGCTTACTCCCCTTTCGCTCCTCTTTTATTCCCTATGGGGGGCATTCATTGTCCACCTGTGGCTTTACTCCCAAGTTGACCCTGATTTCTTAGCTGTTCTTTTCTTCCGGCAGCTCTGTGCATGCGCACACTGGGAACAGACTCCAGCTGTTCCTCTGCCTCACTGCTATGTAGCTCCGAAGGCAACTGACAACTGTCAGATGGCCTTGGCCCTCTCTCTGTCTCCAATGTAGATTCCTCATCTGAGCCTTCCCAGCCTCCAGGACTGGCCCATGCTCCTCCCCAATCTCCTCATTGTCCAACTGCTGCCAGCTCTGCTGGCCTCTGGCGGGCCACAATCTTTTGTCTTCAATCTTTCCCAACATTGCTGTCTTTTCACCAAGTTCCCCACCCTTCTTAAAAGCCAGGTGCCAAAAGGACTGAAAAAGTGTGTGCCTCCCCTTTCACAGGACACCAGAAGCCTCCTGAAGTTCACAAAAGCTTATGCTTTTTCATAAAGTATGTTCATTTGAAAAGGAGCTACCAGATTCCTTCTGCTTTAGACCAAAAATAATTCTCCTCCCTCAATATTTACCGGAGCCTCCTGAAGTCCCTTCACCTGATCAGAAGAGAAAATGGCAATGCCTGATCCAGGAGACGCAGCAATACACACACACACACACACACACACACACACACACACACACACACACACAAACCTTCCACCCAACACACGCATAAATGCATACTTCTTGATCCAGCGTTGCTGGTTTTCTGAATTTTGCAATGCCTTTTAAGGACAAGGTTTGTGCAAAAAGCAGCCATTCAGGAAAATGACATACAGAAATGTATTATATTAGAGGAAATGGTTTGCACAGACTGGCTTTGTGAGGCGAACTTGTAAACCAAAACACATGCTTGCAGATATGTGACCAAAATACGTACAAATTCAAGTACAGAACAAAAACAAAAACTGGACTGGGAAACTAAACTCGACAGATTTCCAAAAGCAAGGAATGCAGGGGGGAAACTAATGAAAACTGACATCTTGCTCCATTCCTAGTTTAAATATTGCACAGAGCCATAATATGCTTTGCTTTTGCTTAGGTGAGAGACCAATCTCCTATTATGAGCTAGGATGATTTCTTATTCCACACAAATCATAGTTTAAAATCTTGGTTTGGCATTGTGTGAACTTGGCCAGTCTGGCTAAACTTTTCCAGGTGCTGCCAACCCCTCTCCCCGTCCTGATTTCCTTCCATAGATATGTTATGATGTTAGGGTTCATTTGGGCAAAAACCCATATATTATTACAGAAAGCAGAACAATGGATAACAGATAACAGATTAACAGAGTTGGCAGGGACCTTATAGGTCATCTAATCCAACCCCCCGCTCAAGCAGGAGACCCTACACCATTTTTGACAAATGGCAGTCCAATCTCTTCTTGAAAGCCTTCAGTGATGAAGCTCCCACAATTTCTGAAGGCAACTTCTGTTCCATGGGTTGATTGTCCTCACTGTCCTTATTTCTAGGTTGAATCTCTCCTCGATCAGTTTCCATCCATTATTCCTTGTCTGGCCTTCGGGTGCTTTGGAAAATAGCATGACCCCCTCCTCTCTGTGGCAGACCCTTAAATATTGGAAGACTGCTACCATGTCTCCCCTGGTCCTTCTCTTCACTAGACTAGCCATGTCCAGTTCCTGTAACTGTTCTTCATATGTTTTAGTCTCCAGTCCCCTAATCATCCTGGTTGCTCTTCTCTGCACTTTTTTTTCAGAGTCTCAACATCTTTTTAATGGTGTGGTGACCAAAACTGGATGCAGTACTGTAGGTCTGGTCTTACTAGGGCTTTATAGAGTGGTATTAGTACCTCCCTTGATCTTGATTGTATCCCTCTGTTAATGCAACTTAGGATTGCATTGGCTTTTCTGGCTGCCGCTGCACACTACTGGCTCATATTTAGCTGGTTGTCCACTAAGACTCCAAGATCCCTCTCACAGTCACTGCTGTTAAGTTTCACCCAGTTTATATATGTACTTTGGGTTTTTTTTTTACCTAAGTGTAGGACTTTACTTTTCTCTACATTGAATTTCATTTTGTTAGATACGGCCCAGTTTTCAAGTCTGTCAAGATCCTTCTGGATCTTGAGCTTATCTTCTAAGGTGTTAGCTATTCCTGCCAGCTTAGTATCATCTGCAAATTTGGAAAGTTCCAAATTTGAAAGTTTGAAAGAGTTGGAAGGGCGGTCTTTTTGGAGGTCTTGGATGTTCTCTAATCTAATCCCCTGCTGAAGCGGGAGACCCTATGTCATCCCAGACAAATGTCTTCTTAAAAACCTTCATTCTTGGAGCACCCACAACTTCCTGAGGCAAGCTGTTCCACTGATTCATTGTTCTCCCTGACAGGAAATTTCTCCTCAGTTCTAGGTTGGTTCTCTCCTTGATAAGCTTCCTTCTGTTTCTTTTTATCCTGCCTTCAGGGACTTTGGATTGAGCCCTCTTCTTTGCAAAGCTTGTCAAATATGAGAAGACTGCTATCACGTCACCCCTTCTTTTTGTTATTGGGTGATTCTGTTGAGTATTTCTCCCCCTCCCCCTTCAAATGCCCTTTTCTTCACTTTTGCAGTCAGGAAAGAAACATGGAATGCAAATTTATTTATTTTCCTCACCATGGTCCCTGCATAGAGATTTTAAGGGAGTCAGCAGCTTAGTTCCCTTCTTATTACAATGTTTACACAAAGAAATGGAAATTCAGCATGAAGCAGGAAAGCAGCAAAAATGGTACAATCACCTCATTAAAGCTGGCTTAAAAACAAACCATCACTTTTACAACATTAAAGATGCCACGGAAGGAAAAAATGTTGCTCAGGAGGGGGAAACGCTACTGATTATACCCACTGAAGATGCTCTCTGCAACACAGTTAACAAGTGCATTTTATTTAACACACATTATCTCTCCAGCTCAATTTTGCATCATATATTTTATTACATAGGCATTTTAGCCAATGGGGTAAATAATTCTACACAGCCAGCTGCTCCTTATGCACCATGCCTAAGTTTCTATTACTAAAATGAGTATCAATAAAATAGATATGGATATAGCCCATGACTTACAACCATGATCGAGTCCAAAATTTGTGTTGCTAAGCAAGGCAGTTGTTAAATACGTTTTGCTCCATTTTAATGACCTTTTGGCCACAATTGTTAAGCGAATCACTGTAGTTGTTAAGTGAAATCATGCAGTCACTAAGTAAATCTGACTTCCCCCATTGACTTTGCTTGTCGGAAGCCAGCTGGGAAGGTTACAAATGGGGTGCTAAGATAATTGTCATAAATACAAGCCAGTTGCCATCATGTGGATGCTACAACAGTCATAAGTGTGAAAACCTATCATACGTCACTGTTTTCAATGAAGGTGCATGTTTACTATCTCAATGTAACACGTGGTTCATGTAACATACAATCCATGCTCCACTATGTGTCCTCTTAATGCTATCTGCTCTTCTCAACTGATGCTCTTTGCACGCCTCACTGCATTTATAATAATGTTTTCGGGTAGCTGTGACTTCTTTTGCTAATCAGAGCAATATTTCCCCCCAGGGTTGTGGTATTTTCATTTTGCTTTTGGAAAGCGGCTAAAGGGAAGGGCTTGCTATTTTTATGGGGTGGAAAATTTTGGGGGGTGTTTAATAGGCGCTGAAGGGTATTAAAATCAAGCTCTCTGATAAAATCTGGCAATCTAAATTTGACCAGAGAAAAAGTCTGAAATCCTTCCTACTTCATTTCCATAGTTTAGATGTTGAAAGCAAATGAGGTGCTGAAGTGAGGACAGGGAGGAAGAAGGCAACATAATCCCAGCTCTCCACAAAGAATTGTTGGGTCGAAAACAATGGGTGTCTTTTTTCTCCAAAAGAGCAACATCAAATGCACAGAAAGAAAGAACAAGAATCTGGACATGTGCACATTTTTCTGGCAAAAAAACAGACTGAAAATAACCACAGCTCCACTTTCCTGCTTCTCCGGCATGTGGACAGCCTACAGCCCAGACACTCTGCTATTTTGTGCTGCTCCCAATATTTTGGCCTTGCATGTTGTTGCCAACGAAGGGAGAATTGCTGTTATTTTACTATATGTTATGTTGATGGATTATGTGCGGGCAAACGGTTGTTGATCCTTAGGAACCACATAGATGGATTTCCTCTGTGATGATCTGGTCCTTCAGGTCTTCAAGGATGCCTCCATCACTGCTGAAACTGGGTCCATCCACCTTGCTCCTGATTGTCCTCTTCTTCTCTTTCCTTCCACCTTTTCCCAGCATCGGAGCCTTTTCCAGAGGGCTGGGTCTTCACATAATGTGTCATGGATGGATGGATGGATGGATGGATGGATGGATGGATATACAAGCCAACAATTGGAGACTCCGTAGATAGACCATTTTCATGGATGGATGGATGGATGGATGGATGGATGGATGGATGGATGGATGGATGGATGGATGAACGGATGGACAGAGGAATAGACAGACAGACAGACAGACCATCTATTGGAGGCTGCATACACAGACCTGTATCCTGATTACCTGCTCTTAACCTGGTCCTTCAGGTCTTCGAAGAGTGTTGACACTGTAACTGAATCATTCCACCTTGCTGCTGATTGTCCTCCTTCTTTCCACCTTTCCAATCACCAAACTTTCTTGAGAAAGCTCGGTCTCTACATAATGTGTTTAAGATGGATGGATGGACAGACAGAGGAATGGACAGACAGACAAACAGCCCATCTATTGGAAGCTGCATAGACAGACCTTTATCATGATTACCTGCTCTTAACCTAGTCCTTCAGGTCTTTTATTAGTGTACATTTCTTTCTTTAATAAAAGGAAATAAATAACAAGACAAAAATAGTAAAATGATAGTCTTTTTTTTCTTTTTTACCAGTCTCCCTATGTTGTTACTTGCGAAGTCATATCCGATCCATTGCGAACCCATAAACAACGTTCCTCCAGGCCTTCCTGTTCTCCACCATCCTCTGGAGTTCATTTAAGCTCACGTCTACTGCTTCAGTGACTCCATCCAACCACCTCATTCTTTGCTGTCCTCTTCTTCTTTTGCCCTCCATCTTTCCCAGCATGAGACTCTTCTCCAGGGATTCCTTCCTTCTCATTAGGTGGCCAAACGTTTTGAGTTTCATCTTCAGGATCTGGCCTCCTAAAGAGCAGTCAGGGTTGATCTCCTCTAGGACTGACCGGTTAGATCACCTTGCAATCCAAGGGTCTCGCAGTCTCCCTATAGACCAGTGTTTTCCAACCTTAGCAACCTTATGATGCGTGGATTTCAACTTCCAGGATCCCTCAGCTAGCTTGATGGCTGGGGAATTGTGGGAGTTAAAATTCACACCTCTTAAAAGTTGCTGAGGTTGAGAAATACTGCTGCAAATACACACCAAACAAGAAGATGATAGGAGGTGGTCAAAGAGGGACCCAAGTCAAAGCCAGGTGTGGAAAGAAAAGAGGATAGTGTTTCCTACAATAGAATAGAATGGAATATAATTCTTTATTGGCCAAGTGTGATTGGACACACAAGGAATTTGTCTTTGGTGCATATGATCTCAGTGTAAAAGAAAATATACATTCATCAAGAATCATAAGGCACAACACTTACTGATAGTCATAGGGTGCAAATAGGTAATCAAATTATACTAGGAAACAATCAATATGAATCGTAAGGATACAAGCAACAAAGTTACAGTCATACTGTCATAAATGGGAGGAGATGGGTGATATGAACGATGAGAAGACTAATAGTAATAGTAATGCAGACTTAGTAAATAGTAAATGGGTGGGAATGGATAAAGCTGCTGGGGAATTTACCCTTTGGGTTTGTCATAACCTTAATTTTGATATCTATGGACATTCTCAGTCATCCAAATCATGGTTGTCTCAAAGGTGCTTTGTTTTTTTTTCTTCAAGAGGCAACTAGACTTGTTCATCTCCAAGTGCATAGCTAAATGTCTAAGTTTTTCTTTGAAGACGTTTCCCCACCATCCAGTCAGAGCTGAAGAAGTTTTTGGGATATGAGAAGTGAAACGTCTTCAGAGAAAAACTTAGACATATAGCTATGCACTTCGGGATGGATACCCTTCAAATGGTGCAGGAGTATGAATGGATTTCCAGAAAAATTGCAGACTATTGGAACCATTTGCACTTCAGTTTCAGATGCAGGCCTCAACGACTCACTGAAAGAATGCAAATGGCCAGCTGTCTACAAGGAGTTCAAATCCTCCCATTTTCCACCATCTATTCAGAGCTGAAAAAGCTTCTTGGATGAGAAGTAAAATGTCTTCAAAGAAAAATCAGACTCTAGAAAAAATGCAGAGGAGATGGGATGATTAGGGGACTGGAGACTAAGACATATGAAAAATGGTTGCAGGAACTGGACATGGCTAGTCTAATGAAGAGACATGATAGCAGTTTTCCAATATTTGAGGGGCTGCCACAGAGAGGAGGGGCTCAAGTTATTTTCCAAAGCACCCGAAGGCAAGACAAGGAATAATGGATGGAAACTGATCAAGGAGAGATTCAACCTAGAAATAAGGAGGAACTTTCTGACAGTGTGGACAGTCAACCCATGGAACAGAAGTTGCCTTCAGAAGTTGTGGGAGCTTTATCACTGGAGGCTTTCACCCCTGGACTGCCATTTGTCCGAAATGGTGCAGGGTCTCCTGCTTAGGTGGGGGGTTGGACTAGTTAACCTACAAGGTCCCTTCCAACTCTGTTAATCTGTTAAGGTTAAGAAAGTCCAGTTGCCTCTTGAAGTAAAAAAAAAAAAAAAAAGCACTTTTGGGACCTAATTTGGATAGAGCACCAGCTCATTAGTATGGCCAAGGTGGCATGCTGCCGGTTCGTGCCAGTTCAGGCGAACTGGTAGTGGCGGGGCACAAGGCTCCACCCACCCAGACATCATCAAGGACCTTCTGCGCATGCGCTCCTGAACCGGTAGTGAAGAAAATAGAATACCATTACTGTGGAGGACATGTTGAAACCAGGAGAGAGATTCTTTAAGCCCATTTCATTTCCAGGCCAGAAAGATACAGTTAAAAGCTGCAACTCAAGAGAAAGAGGGGGAAAAAACCCTACAGGCAGACATTGTCCGCAGCTCTCTTAACCATGACAAAACTTGAACTGGAGATCTTCTGTCTGAAAAGCAGGTGTTCTATCATTGACCTGCCCTCGTTTCTCATTAACAAAGCAATTTCCTTTGTTTTACTGCTGTTCTGGGAACGCAGAAAGGAAGAAAATTGCCAAGCATCTGGCAGACCACAATAGAAGAGAATTATTTTGATGGATCACCTCTCGGGCCCTCCTTTAGGAATTTGCTCTGTTTTACACTCCTGGGTAACGTGATAATAAAACCCAGCTTTGGCTGCCGTAAGAATTATTGCAATCCCGGAGAGAGACACAACCTTGGACACTCTTCAAGTGTCCCGTTGCACCCTGGAATTATTGTTTCCTTGTGTGGCAGGTAGCAACATCTTCCCTAACGGGCTGTACAGAAAAGACCGTGATATGACTACTGATGTAAATAGCAGACCATCAACTCCCAATGGGAAAAATAAAAAATGAAATGCAACGTTGTCGATTTTCTCACATGAGTTTTGGGCCCTCCCAGAGTGAAAACACTCAAATCAAGATTATAGAATTTTGCAAGATTTGGACCATATTGGAAGAGGGGAGGGTTTCAGGGCCTGAAAAATGTGCAAATACATCCATCAGTGTTGTGGCCTGCCAGGGGCCAGCGGAGCTGGCAGCAGATTCAGACAGTGAGGAGGTTGGGGAGGAACATGGGCCAGTCCTGGAGTCTGGGGAAGGCTCTGATGAGGGCTCGTTGTGTGAGGCAGACAGAGGGCCAGGGCCATATGCCAGTTATCAGCTGCCTTCAGAGTCAGACATCAGTGAGTCAGACGAACAGCTGGAGCCTGTTCCCAGTGAGCGCATAAGCAGAGTTGCCAGATGAAGGGAACACTAAAGAACAGGGGTCAACTTGGGAATAAGGCCACAGATAGACAGTGAATGGCTCCTCCCAGAGGAAATAAAAGAGGAGCAAAAAGGGAGGGGAGTTTGCAGGAGACAATTAGTTCACTTAATTGGTTTGTGACTCTCTGAGACTTCTTGCCATGTTTTGCAGATATCGGCCTGGCAGCTCTCCAAGCCAGAGAAGGTCTGTGACTGTAAATCCTCCCTTGAAAGACTTTGCTGGATATGAGTGAGCAGAATTTACAGTCAATTAATAAAAGGGTTTTTTGTAGGGACCAAGAGTTTGCTTAAGGCTCTTGGGAAGCCTCAGTCAGAACAATCAGAGACATTAGGGCAGTTCTGAAAATCCGGTTTATATTAGCAAATGGCACTGACCACCCAGGGAAATCCATCGCCTCATAATGAGCTTAAATCTTCTGCACAAGAGTCTTCTGCTCCCACCAAAGATGCAGCATGGAAGGCAAGGCTCAGTGATTTCCTCCCCAGCCCCCCCTCTCTTCGTACAATTTCAATAATTTGTCCAGACATGGAAGTGGGTAGCAAAATTCCAAGTCAGTTGGCTAATCTGAAAGCAAGACAAAACATCTCAAGACCTTCAGCCACAGCCATCCTCAGGGAGCCTTTTGCAAGAAGCTGTTTTGGTGGAATAACAGATTGGATCATCCCGGGGAAGGAAACCACAGCACCGAGCCGATTCGCCGGCTCTGCTTACAAAGGGCCCCTTGTCTGTCAGATGCTTGGAGGCCTCCTTCCCCTCCCTCCCCTTGCCATCCCCAACCACGTGCCAACCTGCCAGTAAGGAAAGGCACTAGAGAAAGGCCATGTGCAACTCAGCGTGCCAACCATTAGTACAGAAGGTGGGGCTTCCTCTCCCATCTGTAGCCTTGAACACCTTGGGGAGTGACAGGGAAATGAAACGGCCACTTGCCAAAAGTGCAGCAGTGTTTCCAAGCGTGCATATAGAATTAGGGTCCCTTTTTTTGCGATCCCACAATTTTTTCCCACAAGGATGTGTGAGTTTGCAACAATTTCCTTTTCCGTCCCCTTCTGCTTTAGGCAGGAGTTCCTGTGTGCTGATAAACACAGCAAAGCGAGGGAGGCCATATCAATGTCATCATAACATACAGTTCCTGCAAGAATCTTTTTAAAAAAAATATGTTTATTTCTGGGTGAGGAAAGTTGAATGGGGAAGGTGGAGTGCAGGATGGAGCAAACTCAAAAGTCAATTCAGTGGTTATCCTGGGGGACAGCCTCTCATCCTTTCAATGGAAAGTCCTATGTTACCAGGATTTTTAATGCATAGTAAGCAGGAGACAAAATGCTACTGCAAAGATAGGGTTTTTTAAAGTGGGAGTAAGGATGGAGAACTTGTGGCCTTCCAGATATTACCAGACTCAAGCTTCCATCAAGCTCGTGGTGTAACCGGAACAATCTGGAACTGAACACACTCAAAACCATAGAAATTGTGGTATTACCACCTCCTACAATACTAGACAACACAATATCAACAGTAGAGACATTCAAATTTCTAGGTTCTATGATATTTCAAGACTTAAAATGGACACCTAACATCGAAAACGTCATCAAAAAAGCACAACAAAGAATGTTTTTCCTGTGCCAACTCAGGAAGCTCAAACTGCCGAAAGAGCTGCTGATTCTGTTCTACAGAGGAATTATTGAGTCTGTCATCTGCACCTCCATAACTGTCTGGTTTGGTTCTGCAACCCAACAAGACAGACACAGAAGATAATTAGAACTGCAGGGGGAAAAAACCAATTGCTACCAACCTGCCTTTCATTGAGGACCTGTATATTACATGAGTCAAAACGAGGGCTATGAAAATATCTACAGTCCCTTCACATCTTGGACATAAATTGTTTCAACTCCTACCCTCAAAATGAGGCTATAGGGGACTGCACACCAGAACAACTAAACACAAGGATAGCTTTTCCCTGAATGCCATCACTCTGCTAAATAACTAATTCCCACAACACTGTCAAACTCTTCACTAAATCTACATTACTATTAATCTTCTCATCGTTCCTATCACCCATATCGTCCCACTTATGACTGTAACTTTATTGCTTGTACACTTACAATTTATATTGATATTGATAGTTTCCTGATTGCTTATTTGTAGCCTGTGACTATTAAATGTTGCATCTTATGATTCGTGACGAATGTATCTATTATGTACACTGAAAGTATATGCACTAAAGACAAATTCCTTGGGTATCCAATTACACTTGGCCAATAAAGAATTAAATCAATCAATCTATCTATCTATCTATCTATCTATCTATCTATCTATCTATCTATCTATCTATCTATCTATCTATCTATCATCTATGTAAGCTCAAGCAATGATCAGGAGTGAATGGAACTACAGTCTAACAATCCCTAAAAGACCAAAGATTTTCAACCTCAGAAAAGAGGAAATGTGATGAAATGCTGTCTTGATTCCCAGGAGGAAGGGGCTGCTTTCCAGAGGAACAAGAGACAACTCACTTCAGATACTTTGTGTGAGAGAAAGAAGGTGAAGATGGCTCCTCCCTAATAGTTCCCAGAGTATATTTTTGATGAGGCAAGCAATTTACTTGAGTTGGACAAGATTTCTGTCTGTGGGTGAGGAACTATAAAGGAATCTGTATAAGGAGTATCTCAATGGGTCTTTCTTGGTTTTTGAAGCCTGACAGGAAACGAAATAAGCAGGCGGTCAGGCCTGGAAGCCATCTTTGCATTGGGCCTTCTGGCCTGCCACATTTAATGTTGTGGGAAAATGGGAGGAAAGATTATATGGAGTAGGGCAGATATATAGTCAAAATAACATTCCTTTCTCAGAGAGTTAAGGACATCTTGCCCTGCACTTGGAAGGGCATGATTAGGAGGCATCTCCAGTTTTGGATGGTGCCTGATTGATGTGATGGACATGTGGGTGCTGGGCTTGGACTTTCACTTAGGTGGGGAAAACCTGGAAGCTTTCAGATTCGGGTTTTCCCAGATGTGCTAATAGGACATCTCTAATGAAGCTTGAGGAAACTCAAGCGTCGGAGTCTTCTTTCATTGGGGATGTTACTTGGGACCCAGGAACCCTTTTTAAGGATCCTTCATCTCCAACCACGGGACTCTGGAGAGGTTTGAGAAATCTGGAAAGCCATGGAATAGGAATAAATGACTAAGGCAAACTGCGACCTACTTCTGAAATTAATGTAAAATGAGATAATTAGCAAAATGTAAGTTAGCTGCCAATTTGGGAAGCATGTGGTTTTGCTGGATTCTAAGAAGGGTAGACAGTGGCAACGTTTGCAGACCATGTCCCCTGCATGGTAAAAGGAAAAGAATGAAGGGGATTTGTGTTTAGCCATCCATCAAGATTGTCCCAAAGGTGCTTTTTTTCAAAAGGCAACTGGACTTTCTCGGTTTTTCCTCGAAGAAAAACCTCATTCAAGAAACCTCTTCAGTTCTCCGAAGTGATGTTTTGCTGGGAAGCAATAGCAACCATCCTTGCTTTTAGACCAAAAGCACAATTCCCTTCCCTCCAAATTCTGCCACCGCCACCCGCACCCCCTTCTAAGAAAATGTTTCCAAATTTCTCTTTCCCCTCCAGGACCACAATTAGAAAAAGGGTGCAGAACTATTTCAGCAATATCTTTTCTCTCTCTTTCTCGCTCTCTCTCTCTCAAAAGATCCTTTGGCAAAACTCTTTTTCAACCGAGCCACCATCCAGGGTCCTCTAAGGGCAAAAACCTGCTGATTTTTCATTTTCAAGAGCTTAATCAAACCCAGTGTAATTTATAACCCCTGAGCATTCAAAAAGTTGGACAGGATGAGGTTGGAGTGAACAAACGCCGCCCAAACAGATTCTCTTGCTTGTTTTGTAAAAGAAACTTTTATAAATTCAATTGCCACTTGCAATGGCTGTCCTTTCTCTTCTCTTTTGTTCTCTCTTTTTTTTAAAAAAAAACAGCTTTGTCCTCTGCTTAGTTACTGTTGACTTTAATTCCTGTGAGACAGCCAGTGGCATTTCATTTTATTTGATTTTTTTAATACCTCGGCTTCACTAAGCAGCTCTCCACAGAGGCCAACATAACACAGGGCAATACAATTCCAATAAACACATAAAACAATTAGAACACATCAGGCAACAAAAGCAAAAGTCAAATTAAATTACTGCCCCCCCCCAAAAAAAAAGTCCTAGGGGATAAAACAATTGTATTGCAAAGCCATCAAAGGAAGCCATAGTCAGCCTCTTCCACCCTTTTTAAAATTATATTATTTTAAATCTTGATCTACTGCATTGTTTCAATACAGTAATGTTTATATCATGTCATGCAGATATAAAAGATAAAAAAGATATCCCTATTTATATCAAAGGTTGCTAACATTCTATCAAAGATATCAATCTTTATATCAACGTTGATTAACATTCTATTCTTTAGGCAGATTATTGACAATACAGAAGAGGAGAAAACTCTTCTATCAATATTAGTTTCAGTTTAGGATGTCTGTTCTGTATTACAAATCTCAAATTATTCATTCAAAGTAGAGTATAGTATTGACAAAGGAATCACTATGGCCTACATCAAAATATTTGTTGTACAGTAGAGGTTTTGATCTTAAACTGATTACTTCATATTAAGATCCCCATTGTATTGTTACAGACATATCTTCATGAAAGGGAGGAAAAAAGATCAACTGAACAAATTTAATAGGAAATACCCTAAAAGTAGAAAAATAAAATAAAAAGGAAAATAAAGAAAAGGGCTATTGGGTTACTGACCTCCCTCCTTTTTTAAAGCAAATCGGCTTATTTGCAATATTTGTAGACATTTAGTCCCCTCAACAGCCAGACTGTTAGTAGTTACTGAATATTTGCCATGCTCTATGATATATTGTACATGTTTGGAACCATTCTTGCTTAAACATATGGTCAGCCTTGCCAGGAAGAACAAAGGTCCAGCAAGTAAAATATGTAGTAAGTCACTGTTGAAAAAACACATTGAATTAAACGGACATCTATTCCAAGAGTCTCCAATCTGATGCCCTTTAGATTTCAGGGGCTACTTATTATTCATGAGGCCTAGAAGATGAGAAATTGTCTATCCCTTTTCCTTCTTCTTCTCCTTCTCCTCCTCCTTCTCTTTACCTTTCCTGCCTCCCATCCCCCGTTATGTCATTTGAACACTGCCCAGTGCCACAAATGAAGAAAGCAGCAGATATCTTGAAATAGCTTGGGGATAACTGCGCCATGGCCCACAAAGCTAGACAACATCAAGAAACCAACCTCTACATAGACTTCAACAGAGATTTTTCCATTATAGTCTTGGATATATTCAGAGTTTTGGAAACCAAAATAAGTCTCCAGCTTATGCCCTTCCCAAAGTATCAATTCTACAAAGTGGAAGGAAAAACCTTCAGTTACTGTTGACCCAAAGTGGTTTAGTTAAACCCCAACATTTTTGTTTACATCAATAGATCCGCTTAGAGGTCCTCCAGAAAATCAAGTTGCAAAGGCAGCTTTGCTTGTGGAGAATGTGTGTGAAGTACCTGCTACTGCCAGGTACAGTGGTGTGTGAGGCTGGGAGGAAAACATCCTTCATGAAGGAAAAGTATATGCAGGAACCCAACTGTACAAGTTGAAGGAACCATTTTTTTAAAAAAAAAAAATCTAAGGGCACTTCCCATTGTTGAGTTGAAATGTTCTCCACCCATCCTGGAGTCAGCAGAGAACAGTCCGGCCTGACATTTTTTGACCCCTTTGTTGATCCCAAATCTGCTTCTCTTTCCTCTGTTCTCAGCCACTCCAGTCCCTAGACTTCCTTCCACAATCATTGGTGACCGCCTAACAGAGTTAAACACATCCATGCCCTTGGATGATGTCAGGAAAAGGAAAACATGCTGTTTTAACACCCGTGCAAGAAGGGAATTACAGGCCAATCTCATTGGTGAGTTGGGGATAAGGTGAAGACAACATCATGCAGAAGAAGAGCAAAAAAAAAAAAAGCCGAGGAGGAGGAGGAGAAGGAGGACGACGACGACGACAAGGGGAAAGACCAGGAAGACATGATTATGGTGATTGCTAAGCCAAGGGGCTTGGGGTTATGAGAGAAACCTGAAAAAGTTCACTCAGAAACCAACAGAAGCAATAGCAATAGCAATAGCAGTTAGACTTATATACCGCTTCATAGGGCTTTCAGCCCTCTCTAAGCGGTTTACAGAGTCAGCATATCGCCCCCACAGTCTGGGTCCTCATTTCACCCACCTCAGAAGGATGGAAGGCTGACTCAACCTTGAGCCGGTGAGATTAGAACCGCTGAACTGCAGATAACAGTCAGCTGAAGTGGCCTGCAGTACTGAAGTGGCCTGCAATAGCACCCTATCTATATCTGAATGGAGGAAGGATGGCTCAAGGGTTGGAATATTTGGGATTTCCCCCATTTTGAAGCTGCATCACTTTCCATGGTGCTAGTTGAGAAGTCAAATTCAATGCTCCACCCAGCCCTGCCTAAACTGAGAAATTTCCAAGTCTCATTGAGAAGACAAATAACAGTTTGCTTGTTGACATATGCTAGAGTAGCCAACATTGCCCTCCAAAGAAATCTAGCTGCTGTTATCAATACATTTACTGGATTATGTAAACTATTTGAGGAGTTTGAAGAACTTTCCGGAACACTGAAAGCTGATAAAGTCGGGCGGCATACAAATCTTATTAAAGTAAAGTAAAGTAAAGTCATTGGCAAGGCAATGGACTCAAGTTCTCTAAATGATGCTCCTCAACCTCAGACTAAGACCAAGCAGCTGTTTTTGAACACAGATCATAGAAACATAGAGCTGGAAGAGACCTTGGTGGTCTTCTAGTCCAACCCTCTGCCCAAGGCAGAAGTCTTTTAGACAAAGGCTGTCCAATCTTTTCTTGAAAGCCTCCAGCAATGGAGCCCCCACAACTCCAGGAGGCAAGCTGTTCCACTGATTAATTGTTCTCACTGCCAGGAAATCCCTTCTTGAGGACAATCCATAAGGAGGTCTTCACTACTCAACAGTTTCTAAGGCAAATGGGAGCTGACTCCCTGCCTGAAATATGGGAGGTGTTCCAAAACCTACCTCTTCCTCTTCCTTGAGGATTTATCCCTGATACATGGTTGAACATTGGCAATGATTATAGAGAAGACACTCCAAAGCTGTTTCAACAATATTTCAAGCTCCATCCATCACCTTCTCCATTCCTTCCTTTTAAGATGACCTCTCTCTTTTTAAAGTTTCCAAGTCACAGAATGCCCTCAGAAGAAACACTTGAAAGTTGCAGAAGGTGCCCAAATAAACACAGATTCCTACGCTAAAGCAACAGTGGGTGGCTTGTCCTCCCCAACGCCCCCCTCACTTTCCCACAGACCACCCTAGTTGGAGGTTTGTTAAAGTCAGGAAGTAAAGGGCAGAAATATCTTCCCATGTATTCGGTGCATTCCGGTTCTTTGAACAAATCAAAACTTCAGAATACTTTTTCATAACTTTTCACTTCCATTAGTTTAAAATGGAAGACATCAACCAGCTATTAATGCAAATCTATTGGGGGATCAGCTGTCAGAGATCTCCTTCACCTGCACGATGAAAAATGGCACATTGGTATTCATCTTTCTAACCAAAGACTAGGAAGGTCTGGTGTTCTCACCCATAAAAATGCTGCCATTGTATTCATATTATAAATATATTAAACTTGTATGCTTCTTTCCTGACTTGCAGTGACTCTGGATATCTCACCACAAACACATACATTACCATAAAACATAAAAAGTAAAGAAAAAAAGATGGCAAATGTAATGAAGACCTGGTGAAGAGTCTAGTCTTCACAGCTGTTCTATACAACAGCAGAGTGAGGGGCATCTGGATCTTAGGGGGAATCCCGTTCCAGAGGGAAGATTTTGCTACGGAGAAGACTTCTGGGTCCTGAGAGATGACATTGTTTAATTGGAAGACCAGGAGTGCAGATCAAATTGGCTGGTCGAATACCATGCAAGCAATGGTGGGATTCAAATAATTTAATAACCAGTTCTCTGCCCTAATGACCAGCTGGGTAGGCATGGTTTGGTGGTCATATGACTGGGTGGGCATGGCCAACTCAACATCATTCAGGTCGATGGGCGCTTTGCCTTAGCTGTTACAATGTAATAAGGGTTAACCACAGAGGCAGTTTCTGTAAGCAGGGCAATAAAGATTAGGCTAGAAACAACACCAGAATGTTTCCTTCCTGCCTTTCTTACAGGATTAGCCCTGTAAAGTGGGGAAAAAACAAACTGAGATTTCTTCCAACACCGGTTCTCCCAACTGCTTAGAAAGTTAACAACCAGCTCTCCCGAGCAAACTGGCTAAATCCCACCACTGCATGCGAGACAGACGGCCCTCAATTAACCAGCTCCTCTGCCACAGAGGGCTTTATCAAGCACCTTTTATCACCTTCGAATGGAGTGTCTTATTTTCTGCATTTGTTAGAAAAACTTTTCTACTTCAGAGTTTATTCTGTTTTGTTTTTTTAATGCCATTTCTCAAACTATAAACTGAAGCGGGGGGAAAAAATGAACAAACAAACCGGGTGATCAGAGATTATGGTTATAGCAACTAAGATGCATCTGGTTCATACATCATAAAGAATTACCTTGCTTAATCGCTGTTTTCTGAAACAGCAAAAACCGGCTGGCTTTGCAAAATACACGCTGCTATTAAACATGGTTTACAAATCATTATGGTTTTTGGCTTGGTACACACACCACACCTCAAGGCAAACAGCAAGCAAAATTTCTTGGCTATGTTAAGTTTTTTTTTTTTTAATGATGTCTGGCTGCTGTGTGTTTTATTTCTTGTTTTATTTTAGCACTGGTGTGGGTGTAAGTGTGAGTGTGTCTGTTTGTGTGTGTGTTTAACATTGCAAGCTGTCCAGTCATGCACTTGAGATGGGCAGCCATGTAAGTAAAACAAACAAACAAACCACACCTGGATTTGAAATGCGAATGCAGTCAAGAAATAAGACACTACCAGGAACAATATCCCACCATACAATACCACTAGGAATTTGCTCGTGCCAAGAGATTCTCAGAGGACAAATGGAGAGAATGTAAATACACACATGCCACTAACAACTGCATTGAGAAGGTGAAGGTGAAAAGTCCATTATGTAAGCAAGTCAATAGGTCCATGATGGCGGACTTGTGGCAAGTGTGCCACAGGTGGCATGTAGAACCTGCGGCCACGCAAGCCGTTTTGCCAGCTCAGCTCCACAGTGCATGCTGGCCAGCTGATTTTCGGGTCTCTGTCGCACATGTGTGGGAGGGTCTACCAGGCCCAAAATGGGGTTCAGGGGGTTGCGTATACATGCGGGGGAGGCAGGAGAGTGCAAGGTGGTTGTGTGCACTTGCGCAGGGGGGCAGGGCATGGGAGGGAGGGAGGGAGGGAGGGAGGGAGGAAGGAAGGAAGGAAGGAAGGAAGGAAGGAAGGAAGGTTTTTAATCATTGAAGCTTTGCTTCTTGATTTAAGATGTTGGATTTTCCCCTTTTTAATGAATGGATTACATGATTTGAGAACTCTGTACTGGGCAATCTGAGAGACAAAAGGTGAGACAGTATTGGCTGCTATGCTGCTGTTCAACCCACAGTACATGTAGGAGATGACAGTACAGCAGTGAAGGAAGTTATGTAGCCTCTCGGACATTCTGACCTGCTGCTCCCAGCCACTGTGGGTAATGGCGGAGAAATTGTAGTCTAGCAACCCTACCCTCTTCTCTCTATGATATCAACCCACCAAGTGGTTCTACAATGTATGCAGTGCTCTCAGGCATGGGTAACCAAGAACAAAACCTGTAAAAGCTCAGAGCAGTTTCTTTATTACATGTTCAAAATCTTACCTGACTAACACATGCTCTGCATAATTGTCTGATAAGTGCTGAGGAGAAATTAGGGAGGATCCCTCCTGGGCCACTTTCTGCATAGCAGTGATTTGAAGGCTGATGTTTCTCTTTATTCCCCTTCTCATAACTCGGTGCCAGATTCCAACACAAGTGCTTTTGCCATATAAAAAGCCACCTTCTCTAGATACCTGGAGAAGTAGACGTTCTTCAGTCAACAACACAGCTGTTTGGACAAAGTCAAATATCCATGTATCATCCTCGTTGGAACGAAAGAGGTTCCTCTGACACTTCTTAAATCCTGTATTCCACTTCTTAGCTGGGGCGCAATGGCCCAGCTGTTAAAGACACTGAGCTTGTCAACTGGAGAGCTAACAATGCAGGTATGAGATCCGACCTCGAAAGCATGCAAATGCAAGTAGATTAATAGGTACTTCAGTGGGGAAGTAATAGCATTGGGTGCATCTTGGCGTATAGCCATGCTAGCCACATGGCCAGGGGTGGGATTCAAAAATTTTAGCAACCTGTTCTCTGCCCAGTTGCTGGGTGGGCGTGGCCATGCTGGGCATGTCCTACTCAGCCTCCTGGACCATGGCAGGGGAGGCATTTTTCTTGAGCCTCTGGGAGGGCAAAAATGGCCTCTCCCAGGATCCAAAGGCCCTCCAGAGGCCAAAAACAGACCAGTTTCTGGACTTCCGGAACTTCCGGGAGGCCCATTTTTTTGCACTCCCAGAGCCTCTGCACGCGCTCTGCACTTACCTGGCATCCAAAATGGGCTGCGTGGAAATTCCTGAGAGGGGAGGGGGGAAGCCAGTCTTTGCAACTACTGGTTCAACAAATCAGATGTATACTTAGCATCTGGTCCGAACTGGCTGAATCCCACCCCTACACATGACTACGGAAATTGTCCTCTTAGCTCCCTTTGGCAAGAAAAACAGGGAAACCTTTACCTTTTACTTCTACTTTAACCTTTACTCCCCATCATTGTGAAGTGCTTTAATACAGCTGGGCACTGTAGAAAGGTTTGTGAAAAAAAGAAGTCCTCACACTGTGAAATCTTTTGTGCAGTGTTATGTCCTGGAAGCGGGAGGGGGGGGAGAGTCTACGAGGACAAGAGACCTAAACAGACAGGATGTAATCCTATGCACAGAGAGGGAAAATACAACCTAATATCAATGCCCCATGTGTGAAAGAAATTATGCTTCGGTCTGGCAAAGGAGGAAGTGTTGGACTTTTCATTTTCTAGTAAAAAGAAATGACAGACCATTAGCTTTGGAGGAGGAGGAGAGAACCTCGGGCACCGAAGCTTGAGTGCACCGCAATGTCTAGCCTGTGCAAAATGAGGGACACAAGGCACATTGAGAGAAGGCGAGGAAAATTCGAGCCTCACGAAAAAGAAAAAACCATTAAGCAGCATTTTCTCGACTCGCAGAAAGAAAAAAAACCCAGAGGATTTTCAATTGCAAGGTATTAATTCCACATGTTCCAAAACCTTTAGAGGGCTTAATAAGCAAAACTGATCCCAATTCCATGCGCGCCAGTGAGGATTTGAAGACGGAGAGGTATGTGCTGCATGGCGTGGATTTTAAAAAAAACTGCAGTCACCCAGAGAAGCATCCTAGATCAAACTTGGGTCAACCTTTCTGAGTACAGATAGACCTCGACTTACCAGCACAAATGAGCCCAAAATTTCTGTGGCTAAGTGAGACAGTTTGGTAAACCGAACTTTGCCCTGTTTTAAAACCTTTCTTGAAGCAGTTGTTAAGTGAATCGCTGCAGTCATTGAATTAGTAACAGGGTTGTTAAGGGAATCTGGCTTCCCCATTGACTTTGCTTCTCAGAAGATTGCAAAAGGTGGATCCCATGACTCTGGGACCACAGGTAGGATTCAGCTGGTTCTGACCAGTTCTGGAGAACCGGTAGCAGAAATTATGAGTAGTTCCGAGAACCGGTAAATACCACCTCTGGCTGGCCCCGCCCCCATTTATCCTCTGTCTCCTGAGTCCCAGCTGATCAGGAGGGAATGGAGATTTTACAGTATCCTTACGACAGGTGGGATTCAGCAGGTTCTGGCCAGTTCCGGAGAACCGGTAGGAAGAAGTATGAGTAGTTCGGAGAACCGGTAAATTTCTCCTCTGACTGGCCCCGCCCTCATCTATTCTCTGCCTCTGAGTCCCAGTTGATCAGAAGGAAATGGAGATTTTACAGTATCCTTCCTCTGCCACGCCCACCAAGCCACGCCTTCAGAAGCGGTAGTAAAAAAAATTGAATCCCATCACTGCCTGGGACACTGCAACAACCACAAACATGAGTCAGATGCCAAGGGTCTGGATTTTGTTCATGTGGGGATGCTACAATGGTTGTTAAGTGTGAAAACTGGTCATAAGTCACTTTGTTCGGTGCTGTTTAACTTCAGTCACTAACAAGTGACAAGTCACAAGGTGGGTTTGATTTAAACCAAGTCGATTTAAAACACGATTTATATCTCTAGTCAAAAGGCTTGATTTAAATCAACTCAATTTAAAGCATAATTTTTAATGAGCATCTCTTGTCATCTCTGCTGCGAAATTGTATGAATGCATGTTATCTCAGCAGGGGTGGTAATCACTTACCTTCCCTACCGGGTGAGATTTTTAACCTCTCTTAGCTGTTTTTACAGAATCAGCAAATTGCCCTCAACAGTCTGGATCCTCATTTTACCAACTTCGGAAGGGTAGAAGGCAGAGTCAATCTTGAGCTTGTCAGAATCAAACTCCCGGAGTGAGGAGTTAGCCTGCGTTACTGAAATACTGCATTCTAACCACTGCACCACCACGGCTCTCTCCACTGCGCTATCACAGCTCAAAAGCTGCTACATTTCCCCTCTCCGTTCTCGCTAGGGCTCTGTTGGCACCTTCCAGACAATGTAGCTAGATTTAGAACAGAAAGCTTGCCATTCCACTGTAGACACAGGGGAAAAGGTGAGTGTGCATTTGAGTGCAAAATAATATGAGTTCATTACTATCATCCACAATCAAAATTCAATTCTTTTTCAATTGTGCATTAGTGCCAAATAATAAGAAAGACTGCATATAAGAGAGGATAAAGGTAAAGGTTCCCCTCGCACATATGTGCTAGTTGTTCCTGACTCTAGGGGGCGGTGCTCATCTCCATTTCAAAGCCGAAGAGCCAGCGGTGTTCGAAGATATCTCCGTGGTCATGTGGCAGGCATGACTAAACGCTGAAAGGGCATGGAACACTGTTACCTTCCCACCAAAGTTTTTTCTACTTTCATTTTTACCTGCTTTCAAACTGCTAGATTGGCAGAAGTTGGGACATGTAACGGGAGCTCACTCTGTTACACAGCATTAGGGATTCGAACCTCCAAACTGCCAATGTTTCTGATCAATAAGCTTAGCATCTTAGCCACTGAGCCACCATGTCCCTATAAGAGATGATACTGAATGCTTATTATAATGCATATATTTGGAGGAAGATATATGTAAAAAGTTGAACGTTGGTGGAAATTTTCAAAAACATGGAAAGTAGAAAGGAAAGAGAATTTATAAACAGAACATTTGAAAGATTGGAAATGACAAATTCACCCATCCCAACTTCAGCATTACAGCCCAGTCTAATTGCTTTCATCCATCCCTTTGCATACCCTATTATTATTAATAGTAATGCTAAGTATAATATTATGTATTAAATTGTATTCCAGCAATTTCTGCAAGACTTAAGTTGGCTTCAGATATGTTCCATAACAGAACAGCTGCACACTATCTGCATAAAACTCTGCAATAATCATGAAAAAAAGCTTCAGAGCAAGATCAATATAGTTTCATCAATATTTTTATACCATTAATATTTATAGTCTTATGTTTCAGAGAACAGTATTAATTATTAACTATGGATGTGCAAATCCCTTAAATCATTCAATTGACTCAAACTGAATTTGTGAATCAATCTGGGGGGAAATTACAACTGCACCCAACTGTCAAACTGACTCGAGATATCATTTCAATCAAATCTTCAAATTCCCACCCACAATTAATTTTCCTCTAACTGAAACTAAGGACAATTTGCCTGAAGCTGATTCAGGATTGTTCCCCAGGGCTGAGAGATCTACATTGTGTTCTTTATCACTTCAAGACTGTTGATCAAGAGTTATAGCAATTATCAGGGCAATTAATTTTGAATACATCGATTCCTTCATCATTAAATAAATTTATATGGCTGCCTAAGTCACACAGGTGGCTCCAGGCATCTTCATTTACAGCAGGGGTCACCAACCTTTTGGACCTCAGGAACTACTAAATCTATAATTTAAAATCCCATGGACCACTAATATGATCTGCCTAATGACTGGCTGGATGGGCGTAGCTAGGTGGTCTCACGGACCACCAGTGGTCCACAGACCACCGGTTGGTGACCGCTGATTTAGAGGGCAGCTTTTCATAGCCCTATTATCTGCTTCTGTTATGATTGCTCCTTTTAGTTAGTATCAGGGACCTAACCACGAATAATGTGCTATGTGCTTAATGTGCTAAGAAATTAAAATCAAAATCCTACAAAACAGCTCCATTAGTTGAAGAGTAATTAGAGCCACAACCAATATATCACATACCAAAGTTTCAAAAAGCTCGTTCTGTCATACAATAAAAAGCCAATCACCAACCAGCCGTTTGTCTAACATTTTGGCCCAAATGGTGTTGTTCCATCAAATCAGAGGTCATACAGTGCATTTAACAGCATTATGTAAATTAACAGAACAGATTAACAAGGTTGGAAGGGACATTGTAGGTCATCTAGTCCAATCCTTTGCCTAAGCAGGAGACCCTTGCACCATTCCTGACAGATGGCTGTCCAGTCTCTTCTTGAAAGCCTCCAGTGGTGAAGCTCCCACAACTTCTGAAGACAACTTCTGTTCCATGGGTTGATTGTTCTGTCAGAAAATTACAAGAGAAATCTCCAACTGATGGTGAATTAACTCGGGTAGAATTTCTTGGAATACTTTAAACTGCTTCTTCCTGGATTTCTGTTTACCTGTGTTATATTGCTGTTTATGAAATATGTTGTCCACAGTCCCACTGGTTGAAAAACACTGCCTTAAATGAAAATAGCTGAATCTTCATAAAATGGTGTAACCAACGGCATAATTGTCCCAAATGTGCTTTTTCAAAAGGCCACTGGACTTTCTTGGTTTTTTTTTTTCCACCTTGAAAATATTTCGCTTCTCATCCAAGAAGCTTCTTTATTTCTAACTGAATGGTAGGGAATGGAAGAATTTACCATATTTTTCAGACTATAAGACGCACGCCCTCCTTCCCCAGAAGTAGGTGGAAATGTCCGTGTGTGTTATGGAGCGAATATTGCGGCAGAAGGAAGGAGTTGGTGCAGCATCTATCACCTGTTCGTCCCCCATACGCAGCGATCAGCAGCAAATGGGTGGTAGCAAATGGACAGCGGTGTCAAAGAGGCTGCAGTGAATGGCCACAGAGAACAGGCCACGGTGAACAGGTCGTGGTGAACAGGCGGTGGTGAATGGGTCACAGCGAATGGGCTGCAGCAAACAGGCCATGGCAAATGGACTGTGGCAAATGGGCCATGGCGTCATCGAATGGGCTGTTGCAAATGGGCTGCGGCAAACAGGCCACAGCGAATGGGTCATGGTGGCGGCAGCGAATGGATGGTGGAGCCATGGAGGCAGAGGCTGATTTTTTTTCTTGCTTTCTTCATCTAAAGCTAATGTGCGTCTTATAGTCTGGAGCGTCTTATAGTCCGAAAAATACAGTATATTATTTTAGAGTCATCTCGTTCTTAGCACTCTGAGAATTAGACACTCTTAGAGTTTATCTGTATCCTCTTGGGATGGGAATCTGTTGTAGACAGGAGAGGGGTGGTGTCATATCCCTCTTCCTCTATTGAGAGAGGGTGTTCAATTTTAACGCAAATGGTCTCTTTGATCCCTCTCTCAAACCAATGGTCCTTTCTGTCCAGAGTGTGAACTTTGCTGTCTTCAAAAGAGGAAGCTCTTTTGTCTTTCAAGGGAAAAAAAATCAAGAAAGTCCACTTGCCTTTTGGAAAAGCACCGTTGGAATAACCATGACCTGGCTAATTGAGACCCTCCATAGACAACTGCAGAGCTGCTGAATGGCACACCATCTCTTTTACTTTGGCCATATCTGGCAATGGCTTTCTAAATTCAGGACTACACGCAGTCCTCCAGCTAATCTTCCCGAACACTGTAATAAAAACAAGACAGAGTTGAGATGGGGAAGAATTTGCGAAGATGACTGAAACCAAGCTATAATTCCATCTCCTTAGAGAGCAGACTCAGGTTGATCCAACTGGTGTACACACGCCGTGACCGAAAGTCATCCACTAGAACCACTTCAGAGCCTGATGGCTCTCATCCAGCCCACACACAGGATGGCCTCAAATGGGAGCCTGGCCCAAAAGTGGTCATCTTAGTTGACAAAGGCGTTGAGAATTAAAGAGTTTCCCGCTGTTTTGTAGGCCAGCCAAATCAACACTTTTGAAGATCCCTTTGGCTCGATGCATCGGCAGAGCTTGTGACATTCCAGCCATTGTTTTCCCACAGAGAGAGGCATGCTTGAAGGGCCCACACAGCAGACACACCATGCTTCGATTAACAGTTGTGCAGCCAAGATACCCATGAAGGCTCATTCCTGTGACAAAAATAGAGGAAGTCTTGCCAAACCGCCATGCACTAGAATGACTCCGGGGAAGCCCTTCCAGAGAAACGATCAAAAGTTTAGACAGCAGGATACACACATATACCGATAAAGGATAAACGCTCACCAACATCAGCTCTTACACTTTCTTTGCATGGTAAATGGAGCGTCAACAATCAAAGACATAAAGAGCCAGTTGGTTGTGTTCTGACCTAGGCTTCCCCAGCAGCACAAAGCCAAGTCCTTGTCCAGATAAACCCCTTTTATTTAATTTACAGTGAATTCCTCTCCATCAAAGTCCTGCCCCACAGTCTTTCAAGACAGTTCACAATTACCGACCTTTATCAGGCTTGGAGAGTGGCCAGGCCAATATCTTCCAGATGCCGCAATACTTGGCAAGAATGCAGGAATGAACTAATTGTCTCCTGCAAACTCCACTCCCTTTTTGCTCCTCTTTTATCTCCTCTGGGAGGGAGTATTCACTGTCCACCTGTTACCTTACTCCCAAGTTGACCCCTGTTCCCTTAGCTGTTCCCTTTGTCTGGCAACTCTGTGCATGGGCCCACTGGAAACAGGCTGCAACTGTTTGTCTGCTCCACTGATGTCTGAATCTGAAGGCAGCTGATAACTGCCAGACAGCCCTGGCCCCATCTCTGCCTCCAACACACTCAACAGAGCCTTTGCCAGACTCCAAGACTGGCCCATGTTCCTCCCCAACCTCCCCACTGTCTGAATCTGCTGCCAGCTCTGCTGGCCTCTGGCAGGCCACAACAGGTTGATTAAATTATGCAACAGCCGCATCTACAGCTCTGGCATGGATAAGTGTTGATGGAACACAAACCAATGTTTGTTTTGCAATAGTGGCAAGTAGCTCAGGTTGTAGGATGAGGGTGAAGGTTCGTTCTCCAAGCTTGTGGGTTGGATTCCAAACATTTCATTACTAGGATAGGTAACGTCTTCAGTGGAGTCTAGGGGTGTCAGTGTGCTTTTTATAAGGCATGGGGGTGTCAAGTGACACAAGACCTGTCAAGTCTTGTGACAGGTCTTGTGATGGGTCATCTGTGAGTCAAAAGTGAGTCTCTGACAACTGACCTGTCACAAGACCCTCACTTGACACCCACCAATACCTGAAGCCCTTATAAACAGAGGAACACTGACATCACCTAAACTCCGCTGAAGAGGTTACCTAGTTAGGTAACGAAATGTTTGGAAATCAACCCATGATCTCGGAGAACAAACCTTCACCTTCAGTGTTTGTTGGATTGATTGTTTAATTTCTATAGCTGCCCATCTCAATGACTCTGGGAGGCTTACAATGTCAACTTTTGTCTCCACACTTCTGCATCTGACCGGAACTAGATGGGTGGAAATGCCAGTGTGGCTGAAGAAGATTGGACCATGTGATGGATTTATGGGTGTGGGAATAAGATCATGAACTTTCAACAGGGTGGAATCCCAGGAAGCTTTTAGATTTGGGATTCCACAGATGTGCCAACATGTCTGTCTTATTAAATTGGAACTTTAAGAATAGCTCTGCCTTGGACTCTGATTTAATTCTGCATGATATTTGGAACGCTGGCATACAATTAAAAAAAACATTACAAATAAAAATACTGAAAACATTTTAAAACAAAAAAAACATCAAAAAGATGTTGCTGGAGAAAACTCTCTTACGTACAAGTAGTCTTCAATTTATGATCACCATCAGGACAGGAATTTCTTCTGCAAATCAAGATGCTGTTAAGTGGCTCACACCTGATTTCACAAGTCCTTTTACCAGATGGGTTGTTAAGGGAATTGCTGAAGTTGTTAAGGGAATCGTACAGCCGATAAAATAAATCGGAGGCAGCAGAGAAGATGGAAGGGATTGACAGACCTTGCCTGAGATGGACTTCTCTGATTAGAAGAAGGGCCGTATGATAAAAAAAAATTAAGAGTGTGCAGAGATGGACAAATGGATGAAAAAAAATACAAGGAAAGGAGGAATACTATTTAATATGGAATAAATGGTATGAACGGTTAGAGGACAGAAACAAAAAATAGGGAAACATAAAATAGCAATGTCGTAGAAATGTTAAGATATAGTGTTAAGATAAGATATGGTTAAGACATATTAAGATATGGTAGCTAAACGATAGCAAGTATATAAGGTACAATATATGTAAAATGATATTCTGATGCAAACAGTCAATCATAAATAAGTATGGAATAGTATACACAAAGAAGTAAAGAACAAGGGGACCACAAATGTAAGATATGAATATATAGGGGGAAATACTAATTGTAAAGACATACTGATAGGGAACTGCTGTATGATGGAACTTTTTCTTTGTTTTCTTTGTTGTTTTAATCTATGTCTTGTTCTGTTTATGTGTTTAAACCAGTGTTTCTCAACCTTGGCGACTTTAAGTCCTGTGGACTTCAACTCCCAGAATCCCGCTGGCTGGGGAATTCTGGGAGTTGAAGTCCACAGGACTTAAAGTCGCCAAGGTTGAGAAACACTGGTTTAAAATAAAAAAATAAAAAATTTTAAAAAGAGAAAAAAGAAGTGTAATAACTACATTTATGTGTGATTGGAAATCTTCCTGGGCTTTTTGTATAAAACAGGAAAAAATGTCTGTGCAATTGATGGCTTTGTTGGTTAAACAGGGTAGATGATAGAAAGAAGACAGTCATGCAACTTTAGAGAGAGGGGTTAAAATAAAATTGTACTTACAGCTGTCAGGAGGGATATCAAAAGCCCTTCTTTAATATCTTTTTCTTTTTTCCCCTTTCTTCTTTTTCCTCATTGTGCTTTTAGCCTTTTCTTTCTATCTTCCCTTTTCATTTTCTCTGTTCTATTTTAGTTCAAATTAATTCTTATTATGACTTCCAAAACTTGGAATAAAAATTATTTAAAGCAATAAATCAGAGGCGGCAGGAGGCAAATCAAAACATTTTCTACTGCCCAGATATTTCTCAATTGCAAGGATTAAAAAGTGTCGGAATCAACTTTTAGTGACCACACAGCTAGATTTTCTCCATGATAATCTGCTTCTAATCTGGTCCTTCAGACCATCCAAGTTCCAGTACTAAAATCAACATCTAGTCAAAACTGAAATGTTCTACAAGTGATGGAATTAGTAAGTATGATGATATACAGGCAGTCTTTGACTTACAAACGTTTCTTTAGTGACTGTTTGAAGTTACAACAGCACTGAAAAATATGACATGACGGTTTTTCACATGATTGTTGAATTAAGCAAACAAAATGTTAAAAACGTACGCTATTTATGTAGTTATTTACCAAACACATCTAAGTTACCTGCCTAAGCAGCGGGTTAGACTAGAAAACCTCCAAGGCCCCTTCCAACTCTATATTCCTATTCCTATTCCATTTCTATTTCTATTCCTATGCCATTTCTATTCCTGTTCCCATTTCCATTCTTATTCCATTTCTATTCCAATTCCTATTCCCATTCCCATTCCATTCCAATTTCTATTCCCATTCCCATTCCTGTTCCTCTTTTTGTTCCTGTTCCTGTTCCTATTCTATTTGTAACCAAAATATTTTTACAATCCTCAAGGCAGATCACAACTTTTGAGCAACCCTAATGTTTGGAAATTGAACGTTGAAAAATTTGACACGCCCTATGCAGTGTTGCACCTGTGCTCACGCAGTCAAAATACAGACCCTTGGCAACTAGCATGTATGTAATGACCATCGTAGAATCCAGGGATCATGTGATCCCTTTTGCGACCTTCTGACAACCAAAGTCAATGGGGAAGTCAGAGTTCACTTACTAACTTAACAACTGTAGTGATCCACTTAACAACCTCAGTCATAAAATTGGGTGATGCCAAGCACATGATGCCTCGCTTCACGCTGGCACCACCTGCAACCCCTAACAAGCAATTTTCAGTGGTTGTAAGCGGAGGGATATCTTTTCAAAAAAAGTTTGATAATATTATTACAAGCAAAGGCCCGTCTCATACAAAACACAAAGACATTTTAGTTTCTTGGCATCAGTGTTTGGAAAAATAATCACTTTCCATGTATGTATGTATGTATGTATGTATGTATGTATGTATGTATGTATGTATATAACTTAGCGCGACAACATCCTAGTCACTCATTTCCTCTTTTGATCTCCAAGGAAGCAAAGAATAAGGCATTTTTAATCAGCATTCTTATTCAGCTTTCCAACATTTCCCTACCAAGAACTCTGAAGGATGCTCTTGATTCAGAAGCTTTCTATCCAGCTAATCAACACTTCACTGGGCTTCCCACCCTTGGCAGCTCAAACAAGAATCTTGGGCCATCACAAAAGTTAGGAAGGATCTGATTGGATCCCCGCCAAGACCAGCATTAGTTTACCTCTTAGAAATCAACACATTCAATACGTTCTTGTTTAAGTCCCAATCCCATTTTACAGCAGAACACTAACCTGGATTGAGGCCCAGCAGTTGTTTACTTCCCCGTTGGGCAATGAAGTGCCAACAAAAATAGAGTCCAAACAGAGACACTGATGCATGCAAGATGAAGGTATTTGGAAAACTACAAGAGCTACAGAATTATTTCAAAAGGATGCAGCAAGGACCACACCTGTCTTACAGCCGTAGAAGACTGAGGGTCATTGGCATGGGAGAAACAGGAAACCAGGCACACAGGAGGGTGGAATGGAGTTTCCTAGAAGATGGCATAGCTGTTGTGGTCCACCAGCGGCCAGTGGAGCTAGCAGTAGATTCAGACAGTGAGGAGGTTGGGGAGGAACATGGGCCAGTTCTGGAGTCTGGGGAAGGTTCCTGTTAAGGAGATCAAATAAAGGCTCTGAATCAAATAGCAAGATGAAAAGGGTGGGAGGAATTTATATATTCCTGACATATAAATAAAGCTGTCTAATCACTAATTCAGTGGAAGTCTGGAGTTAATCAAACCACTCTTTATTTTGCCGAAAGAACAGGGTTTCTCGATTCTCATCAGATCAACGTTTTAAATTTAGAGCTAAGAAGGTTGCTGTTGTTGTTGCTGTTGTTGTTGTTGGTGGTGGTGGCATGTTTCGCCTAAGAAAAGACAGAAGTCTACTTTGTTATTATTTACTAGCAGACAACCCGGTATTGCCAGGGATATTTATTTAAAGGGAGAAAATGTCCAGACCGAACGTAATTTCTATTGTTGGATTTTCCCCCTTACCAGAGGGAGCCGCCTTATGGAGTACTGTGAAGCCGTGACCATGGCAACTCCACTGCACTGTACAGTAGAAGCCATTTTACGGCAGTACAGTAGAAGCCATTTTAAAGCACAACAGGCTGTATCTTAACAGAATACACACCCTGAAGGGTTTTAGGGGTTTCTTCCCCACTCCCAACTGTTTGGTTCCAGAGAGTAAGTCATCTATAGCAAGTTGGGTTGAAATTGCTCAAGGCGTTTCAGAGTTATGCTGGAACACACACACGCACACACACACATACTTTTATATATATAGATTTTGACCAAGAATAGAAGGCGCTGTCTGAAGACGTCTCTGTTGTCATGTGGCTGGCATGACTAAAAGCTGAAGGCGCATGGAGCACAGTTACCTTCCCACTAAAGGTGGTCCCTATTTTTCTACTTGCATTTTCACGTGCTTTCGAACTGCTATTGGCAGAAGCTGGGACAAGTAATAGGAGCTCACTCCGTTATGCAACACTAAGGATTCGAACCGCTGAACTACCGACCTTTCTGATCGACAAGCTCAACGTCTTAGTCACTGAGCCTAAAAGAGCACTTAGTAGTAAGCAGCCTATTAAGTGTAGTTTAAGTGTTCCAGTCTAACTTAAAGTCTTGGGACTTGCTTAGTGGTCTCCTCTCCAAACCCTAGTGGGCATGCCCCGCTTGTCTTCCAAACCAAGCCCAGTTTAAACCATTTATTGCATTACAGTACTCTACAAAAATGAACATTAAAATATTACGATGCAATAGGATAATGGCCCTCTTTGGGAAGGAAAAAGAAGAAAATTGCAGCAATGTTATCATTCAGAATTTCCACTCCTTGTGTGTTTTTTATACCAAGGAAACCTGAAGCTTGAGAAAAAGCTGAACAACTGTGGCATTGTGTGAATGCCCACCAAAAGTGTGGGGTGCGGGTTGGAATTGCAGCAATTCCAAGCTAAAACACTGGCATTGTATGGAAGCATCCCAGTGAATATTAGTAGTGGAAAATTCTCCTAAGGAAAAGTCAGAATTCTCCTATTTCAGTGGCCTGCCAAATACTACATACTTGTGTTTTTTCCCCTCTTCTGTTCTTAGCCGGAGCAACTCGACAAAAATTTTAAAAATTCACAATACAGCCTCTAGCAACCTCCAACACATGGAGAACAACTGGTTATGTTGTTAAGGTATATAACACAGAAGTTCAAAACCTGTATAATGGAGACTTTTATGATGTGATTATGGTTCTCTCGGGTTTTGTGAATGAGTTTGGCCTGTTAGTTTTCGGGGAGTCAATGGAAAGGCAAAATGCTTCAAGACACTCTGACACCTGCGCCAGTTAACAACATTCACTGGAGACAATTGTCTTTACATTTAATTCATTTCTATTTGGCCATGACCCACTTTGGACAAATCTTCTTGTGTGGCCTCTTTGTCATGAGCTCTCCATGTTGGAATGGTGCTTGGAATAAGGAACCTTGAACCTTGAGTTGAGTGGTACCTGGAATTTATTTATTTTATTTTATTTAGTTTGTCAAAAATGTAAAAGATAACATGCATAAGTATAAACGTAAGTATGAAGAGAGTAAATGGATGCAAATAAGTGGGGACAGTAGGACAGGGTTGTTAGGCACACTGGTGCGCTGATGCAGGCCCCTACTGACCTTTTAGCAATGGGGTGAGGTCAACAGTAGACAGTCTTAGGTTAAAATTATGGGGGTTTGGGGATGTAACAACAGAGTCAGGTAGTGCATTCCAGGCATTAACCACTCTTTGTTGCTGAAGTCGTATTTTCTGCAATTGAGTTGGAGCGGTTTACCTTGACTATTGTTATCTATTGTTTGCTCATGTATTAATGTGGTTGAAGCTGAAATAGTCATTGACAGGTAGGATGTTATAGTGGATAATTTTGTGAAGTATGTTTAGGTCAGACTGTAGGAGGTGTAGTTCTAGATTTTCCAAGCCCAAAATTTCAAGCCTGATGGCATAAGGCATACTTTTGTTGAGCAGAGGAGTGCAGTTTCAGTTTCACTTTATTTGTATGCCGCCCTTTTCCCTGGGGGGACTCAGGGCGGCTCACAGTTCAAACGGGGGGGGGGGGCAGGACAAACAATTTACAACATAGAGACACTACATCATTTAAGAACTCAACAATCATACAATTTGAGTAGGGGTTAGAGTCTTTAACCCCAGGCCAGCCGGGACAGCCAGATTTTAAGGGCGGCGCGGAAGGTCTGGAGGGTGTGAGGGTCCGGATCTCCATGGGGGAGTTCGTTCCAGAGGGCAGTAAGATGGGCAGCCAATAAATTTGACAGATAAATAATCCTTCTTATCAAGTCTCACCCTTCTAGGCATGATGAAAACCCTCAGAGACTTCAAAATTTCAGATAGGGGTAAGAAACACCCATTGGAATCCCCAGACTTCTTTTTATGAGTAAATTCATTAAGGTGGACTTACAGTATTTGGAAGGTTTTCTTCTCAATTCTTCTTTGCAGTCTGGACTCAGATGCCATTTGGAAGAGAAGCTGCTAAGCAATTCTCCTGCTATCCATCAGTGGTCTATGCCTACCATTCCACTGCTTACTTTCTGAGATTCCAGTCCACACCATCTTTCATGCCCCTGATGGGATAAGATGCACCCTCGGGACAAGCTCACCAGGATGAAGTTCCAAAACAGATTTGCAACATCGAGGTTACATCTGCTCTGTCGGATCACAACCTTCACTGGATCCAAAAGGGAATCAAAGGATTGTTAGAACAGAGGTTCCCAAAGAACCAAAAGAAGCCAGATCAACAAGGGCGACAAGACCCAAATATTAAAAACGTACCACCACGATGTTGGAAATGCAGTGTTGCTCTTTTATCATATGTGGTGGGAGTGCCCGAAGGCTAGGGCCTTTTGGCACCAGATAAGAAAGTGTTTGACATTAAATCAAAGGATAGAGCTGAGGCCAGAACTATTTTTATTAGAGATCACAAAAGAAAAATATAGCAAAGGTGGATTATATTTAATGTTGCTTATCTTAATGGCAGCAAGATGGACCTTCGCACAAAAATGGAAAGACAAAGAGACTCCCTCGGAACAAGAAATAATAAATAAGATACTAACATACACAGAAATGGACAGACTGATTCTAGAGCTCAAGGACAAGGGTGAGACAGAATAACACAAAATCTGAGACAAATGCTACCGATGGTTAGAAACAAGGAGAAAAGGTCGGGACAGAAAAACACAGATGAGTTAAGAATTGGAAATATGATATGAATATTGTATGATAGGTAGGAACTGGATATGTATATGTATTGATAGTAACTATATAACGAAAGGGACTAATGGGTAGTAATTTGATCGATTACACATACCTATGTAATGGACATAAACTGTTATTGTTGTAACATATAAGAACTCTATGGAAATGACTATGCCAGAAATGTCGCGCTATGTCCAACATTTTTAATATTTATTAAAATATTAAAATATTTTATTATTTAAAGTTTTAAAAAAAACTTTAAAAAAACAGAGGTTCCTCTTGATGGTTGGCAAGCCCTCAAGGAAACCACACTCTGGCAATGGCCCCAGGAAACAATCCTCTCCCCCAAAGGACACATGTTCCAGCAGCCTTCTTCAATGCTCACATACAAGACCACCCTTGCAATTCAATGAACCTACTTCGTGGCCTCTTTTTGAAGGGAAGTGAATGTTGGGAAGTTTTTCAAGCTTTAGCCCACGGGTCAGCAACCCATGGCTCTGGAAATGCATGTGGCTCTTTCATCCCTCTGCTACAGCTCCTTGTCGCCAGTCAGCATCACAATTTTGAGAGGAGCTTCCAGTTGGTGGGTGGAAGCAGGGCGCGCCAGGAGGAGACTCTATGGCAAGGGGCGGGCTTTCCAGTGAGCTCCACAATCGATAGGGCTTTCGGTTAGGACAGATAGAGGAAAAAGGACGCCGCACTAGGAGGACACTCTATGGTGGGGGAACTGGACTTCTGGTCAGCTCAAGAATTGAACGTGGGGGCTTCTGGTTAGGACCTTTGTGGCTCTTTGAGTGTTTAGGTTTGCCGAACCCTGCTTTAACCACTCTTCTAAATAGCCTGAACAGTTAATGAGGTTCTAATAATTAAAAATTCTCCATAATAATAACAACTATTATTTCCCCTTCCCAGCTGAAGTTGCAAAACTCACTATTCCGCATTTAAAGCTGGCTTAGCCATGGTGAATAAGGGGCCCCTCCTAAATCAAAGGCTGGTTCAAAAATAACACTAAGCCATGGCTGAGTACATCACAATGACCTTCCTTTTTTACACAGACAGCATAAACCATGGCTTACCGATAGCTAATGAATTAAGGCCAAATAGGCAAACAACATTGGTTCTGTCAACATTTATTACCCTATTTATTTATTTTACTGGGCTTCTACGCTGCTCCTGTTGTAAGCAAGTCTGAACAGTTCACATATGCTATTCTGCAAAATCAGGCTAAAAATATACATACAAATTAAACAAGTTACAAACAATTCACAACTCTGTGCCAGGGACAATAAACAAGCTTGGTTCAAACAGAATGCCACATTCCAAGAAAGAACATTTCTAAAGACATCCATCCTCAAGGGTTGTTGGAAAGGACAGCTTTTCATCACCTTCTTAAAGTCCAGTAAGTTTCAGTCCATATGTATCTCAAAGTGAATCTTTCTTTCCAAAATGGGAAGTAGCAACCTCTCTCTTTTGCTCAGGGCTGACTCCTCCATGGGTTATGCCATGGTCACTTTGCGATTCAATCATTCCAGACCTGGATGAAATTTGATAACATGTGAGGTACATTCACAAAATGCCCTCCACAGATGACCCCCTTGAGTCTGGTGGGATTTAAACAAGTCCATTACATGGTCCAATCTTCCACTTCCATGCTGGCAGTTTCCACCCATTCACTTCCAGCCAGGTGCAGAGTCAAAGGATGACCTTGGCTTTCTAGAAGGAATGTTATTATAGCTACACATCACCCAACTCCATATAATCCCCCCTCCCATTTTCCCACAATAGAAAATGTATAGTAGAATAATAGGAAGTGTTTTCTTTTGGAAGATCCAAAAGAAAAGATGGCTACAGGCCTGGCAGAGGAGCTGTATTCCAGAGGACCAAGAGACAGTAAAGTTTAGATAGTTTGGTTGGAAGGAAGGCTTCAGGCTGTTCTTCTCTAGAAGTTAACCATCAATGATGCAAATAGTTTGGCAAGATTTCTATTTATGGGCGAGGAACAATAAAGGAAACTGCTTAGAAGTAACTCTGAGTGTGCTTAGTTTTCAGACCATGACAATTCTGGGTTCCATGCTGATTCGTGGATTAGCTTCTTGGTTCTCTGATAGCACCTTAATCTTCATTCCAGATACTAACCTGTTGACTACTTCAACACCATGACAAGTCAACAAACAGCTGTGTAGTTCAAAAGCCATCCTCTAGAGCAGTGTTTCTCAACCTTGGCAACTTGAAGATGTCTGGACTTCAAGTCCCAGAATTCCCCAGCCAGCAAATGCTGGCTGGGGAATTCTGGGACTTGAAGTCCAGACATCTTCAAGTTGCCAAGGTTGAGAAACACTGCTCTAGAGATCATCACAAGCAAATCGCAATCCTATCCTTTTTTCGCCCCATGTTTTATTTGTTTTATTTATATTACTTTCCATTTCCATCAAACAGTGTGTGATCTGGGTACTGTTATTTGAACTGTCATAATCCACATATTTGTTATTATATTCATCACAATAATTTTAATAATATAACTATATATTAATATAATTGCAATAATACACAACATCTTCATCATCAAGTTCTCTCCACATTAACATTTCCTCTTTTTATGTCTCCTCCTTTCTAACTTCTGTTTCTAACCATTAATAAAATACATCCTATGTCAAAAATATTCAGTTTCTTCTTTATCCTCAATAATAAGCGTTAGTCTGTCCATTTCTGCACATTCTAGTATTTTCTTAATTATATTATCACCTGAGAATCACAATCATATCCTGTACAGTGTTTCAGAAAAAACTCACAAATAAATTTGAGATTCATATCTGCATTAGCTGAAGAAATTTGTTAAACAGAAAGTTGTAGCTCAACCAATGACGGCATTTTTAAACCAAAGTTTGTCCAAAAAAGACATCCTGAAAGAGGATCTAAGGGTCGATTCATTCATATGGCAAGATGAAAGAAGGGAAATTGATACATGTGGTGGAATTTTCAACTAGACTAGGATCAAGAAGGACCCAGGCAGGGGTGAAATTCAGCAGGTTCTGACAGGTTCTGGAGAACTGGAAATTTGAGTAATACAGAGAACTGGCAAATACCACTTCTGCCTGGCTCCACAGTGGGGTGGGAATGGAGATTTGGCAAGATCCTTGCCCCAGGAGTGGGGTGGGAATGGAATTTTGCAGTATCCATCCCCTGCCACGCCCACCAAGCCATGTCCATAGAACCAGCAGTAAAAAATATTGAATTTCACCACTGGATCCAGGTTTAGAGTTCTACTACAAAGAGCAGAACAGGGTTCTGACTGCCACCAGGATCCTTGAAGCCTTATCTTGCCCTTCCCAAGAGAATGCAGCCAGTCTGTTGAGATTCTCGTTAACGTGGATGATTAACTCTAGGCTTCACGTGGGGCTCTGGTTTCTTTTGCTTGACATTGTGTCACATTTAAACAGTTGCTATTCATAGGTAAAGGTAAAGGTTCCCCTCGCACATATGTGCTAGTCTAGGGGGCAGTGCTCATCTCTATTTCAAAGATGAAGAGTCAGTGCTCTCCAAAGACATCTCCATGGTCATGTGGCCAGTATGACTAAATGCCGAAGGGGCCTTCCCACACCAAATATGGTTCCTATTTTTCTACTTGCATTTTTTTACGTGCTTTCAAACTGCTAGGTTGGCAGAAGCTGGGACAAGTAACAGGAGCTCACTCCATTACATGGCGCTAGGGATTCAAACCGCTGAACTGCCAACTTTTCTGATCGACAAGCTCAGCCACTTAGCCACTGAGCCATCAGTATTCATAAAGGGCTCAACTAATTACAACTTGGTGTTACAGAGGAAAAATAGAAATATTCTGGAATCAAGCTCAACCCCCGGTGACTTCATGGACACACACAGGCAACTTTCTTGCCAATAATGCAGAAGTAATTCGCCTCTCTTGAATAACTGAGCAGCAATTATTCAGGCACCAGAGTGCGAGGCTGCGGAAAGGCAGCAGGGGAAAAATGACATTCCCTCTGTTGCAATGCCAGGGCTAGGAGCAAAACTGAAGCCCAGCCTTTTCCAAGACTTGGGGTGGAAACATTATAGAATACGGGAAGCTCACAGGGGAAGCTGGCAACGGCCAACTCAAACGGCATGGTACCACTTTAAAGGAAGGAAAAGGCTGCAAAAGAAAATATATATATATCATCCCAGGAAACATTTGGAGAAGGGCTTATCCAAAGCCCAACTGGAGATTATAAGGAAATGAGTAGAAATGTAACCACTACTTTGTAAGTCTGTACCAGTGTTGGCGAACCTATTTGGCACTGTGCTGAAATGGAAGTGGAAGAGAAGCCACCCGGAAGATCATCTTCCCAGCACATGCATACACTCTGGGCGGCTGCTCAGTGCAGGCACACCGGCCACCTGGTCTTCTGTTTTCTGGTGTGTATGCATGTGCCAAGACCACTTGGCATGCACGCACTGGAAACCGGAAGATCATCTTCTCGGTATGCACATGTGCAGCTGCCCTTCCAGTTTCAGGTGCTCCTGCACATGTGAAGACCAGCTGGCTGGCCCACCAGAACGCAGAAGAGCAACAGGCGACGTCTCACCTGCCTGGAGAGATGGCTCGCCATCACAGGTCTATATGGTACCAATTCTGAGAGCTAATAGATGATTCTGATGAAGATGCTGGACCAGGAATGGAAAAAGCCAAGTTCTACTCCTCACTTAGTGATGGAAACTCCCTGGGTGACATCTCTCTTTCTCTCTCTCTCTCCCTCCCTCTCTCCCTCTCTTCCTAAGAAGAAGGCAGGGGTGAAATGTTACCAGTTCGGGCAGGTTCACCTGAATTGGTAGTAAAAAAAATGCTTTAAAAAAGTTTTTAAAAATTTTCTGAGGATCGTGCAGCACAGCTGATTGTCACAGCTGATCATCAGAACTTTTTAGCATTTTTTTATTTCTGGTTTGGAAAAATATGTAGTAAAAAAACGCTTTAAAAAGTCTTTAAAAATAGTTCCAACAATCAGCTGTGTGACAATCAGCCGCACAATTTGTATTCGCTAGAAAGCAGGAAATCCCCTGGACCCAGGGTGGGCTAAAGGTAGTTCTCTACTTACAATGATTCATTCAGCAACCATTCAAAATACCACCTATGACTGGCCCTGCCCCCATCTATTCTTTGCCTCCCGAGTTCCAGCTGATCGGGAGTGCAGTATCCTTCCCTGCCACATTATGCCCACCAAGCCACACCCATAGAACCGTTAGTAAAAAAAATGGAATCCCACCATTGAGCACGATCCATTATATTCAGGGACATGACATAACATTTCAGCATTCAAAGAACAGAAGAGATTTCTAATTGACAACATTATAAAGTCTTCTTTCTGACTTTCACAGCCTGTGAAAGTCAGATAGCTTTTTTAATGCAGTAGTTGTTCATATGTTGCAAACTCTTTGAAACAGGAATGCGGCAAACAACAACTGAAAACCTAATTCTTTCCAGTTATTTAGTTTGTGCGAAACAGCTGGAACCACTCAAAGTCTGTCAAAAGTGATCTGGCCAAGCAGTGAGCACCATCCACCTCCATGAAGAAGCAACCTAGAACGAAGGAGAAATTTCCTGCCATCGAGAACAATTAACCAGTGGAACAGCTTGCCTCCAGAAGTCTTGGGTGCTCCATCACTGGAGGTTGTTAAGAATTGACTGGACAGCCACTTGTCTAGAGTAGTTCGGGGTTTCTTGATTGAGCAGAGGGTTGGACTAGAAGACCTCCAGGATCTTTCTTCCAATTCTGTTATTGAATTAAGGAGTTTCCATCTTGCAGCGGAATGATTTTGCTAACACTAAAATAATATTTCATTCTGGGAAACCGGAAATTGTGTATATTTATGTATCCTTCCTGTACTAGCTCTATTGCCTTTCTATTTTTGGTTTTAGAAACACATTGCTTTATAATTACTCAGAGAACTCCCGTTATTAGAAGAATTAGAAATATAATAAGCAATAAATAAATATGGTTTGCAGTCGCCAGATGACCTACTGACTCTCAACAGTCATGCAACAGCTAACTCCATCCACCCCCAAATTCTCATCATTTCCTTACTGACAGAAAGTCTGCTGCTGGTTTTATTTTCCCCCCAAAGAGATTTAATCCTCCTAAGGAGCCTTAATTCCAAAACAGGTCCAGATTTTGAGGAGAGGTGTGGTTCCTAAAGGATAAGACTTTGAAAGGGTCAACAGCTGGCAAGAACAAAAAGACTTTATTTCAAAGTAATGCTTGACTTTTAGCAGCTGGAAGTTCAGAGAGAAAGATGGGGAGGGGACCAGTCATTTTCAGGACTTGCAAGGAAACCACAAGAATTTGGAAGCACTAAAGGGTGAGACCACCAAACTAAATTTTGCTCTGGGTTTAAGCTAAAGTTTCAAGAGGGGCCTCTAGAAGTGAAGACTTCAGGACTCCAGAGCAACAGAAATTTTGAGCATGTCATTAGCTTGCTTATAAGTGGAAAAACAAAAACAAGAAACAATATTCAAACCTACCCATGTATTTGTCTCCTTTCTGTTTTATGTTAAGAGATATCAGGTCCCTCCCTACCTTTGAACTGGCCAGTCTCTTTCCAACTGTCCCTTTGTTATCGCAATAGCCAGAGTGGTAATCATCTTGTTTTTCACTGACTGTGAGAACAGGTTCTCCCAAATAAAATAGAAGAGGATCTGATAAAAACAACTCAAGCAAAAAAATAAGTCTAATAAGACATGTAGTGTCAGGCCTGAAGAACCGGGATCAGACATTAAAATCCAGTTCAGAAGTTTGTACACAAGAATCTAACCAACTAATTAAATTGGTGTTAGATAATGGACTTGGAGAATTTATAGACATGTAACAATTCTAGGCTAGATTCTCACTTGACTCTGCCCCCATCTCTGCTACATGTGAAGATACAGTCTCTGGCAGCTTAAACTCAATTCCTGGTACCTTCATGAACATATCCATGTTGTTGACAACAATTATGGAAATGTTTCACTAGTGCTTTTTCTAGTGACCTATTCAAATACTGACTGGGCTTAACTCTGATTTTGAGATTAGGTTTGTTACCCAGGTACCTTTGAGTAACCTTTGAGTTACCTTTGAGCTACCTTTGAGGCAGAGATGGGTTCCTAATGGTTTAGACCGGTTCGGCCGAACCGTAGTAACTTGGCGGCCTGGGTCGCTGGAACCAGCAATGACCCAGAGTTGTCACACCCCCAAATCAGTCAAGCTATTCTCCAAAACACCCGAGGGCAGGACAAGAAGCAATGGGTGGAAACTAATCAAGGAGAGAAGCAACTTAGAACTGAGGAGAAATTTCCTGACAGTCAGAAGATTTAATCAGTGGAATAACTTGCTTCCAGAAGTTGTGAATGCCCCAACACTGGACGTTTTTAAGATGCTGGATAACCATTTGTCTGAAGTGGTGTAGGGTTTCCTGCCTAAGCAGGGGGTTGGACTAGAAGACCTCCAAAATCCCTTCCAACTCCTACTCTACTCTACTCTACTCTACTCTACTCCACTCCATTCCATTCTAAGCCCTCCCTCGAAAATAAGCCCTTCCCAAAAATATTGCAACACAGCTGTGATCAGAAGACAGTAAGAGCTGACCTTGATTGGCTGGCATATGAGCCTAGGATGGGAAAGTCTGAGACTTTCACAGTGAGAAAAGCTATGAAACTACGTGAAGGTCCTTTCTACTGTTGCCTCTCTTCATCTTATCCTCACAACAACAACCCTGTAAGGTAGGTTCAGCTGGCGGAAAGTGACTTGCTGGTCTAGGGTGAAGGGAAGCAGGTGACTCATGGTACAGGTGACTGATACTATTGTGGTAAGCAATATATGCTTGCCTGTATGTGCTTGTGCCCAAAGAACACCCAAATTATACATGTGTTAAATGTAAACTATGTGAAACCTACCCTGTTTCCCCAAAAATAAGCCCTCCATGGATAATAAGCCCAATTGGGCTTTTGAGCACATGCACTAAAATAAGCCCTCCCTGAAAATATTGCAACACAGCAGCAGCCATGAGGCGATCACACTCGCCGCCTCCTGCACCTCAAAAATAATAAGACCTCCCTGAAAATAAGGCCAAGCGCTTATTTCGGGGGGGGGGGGTGTCCAAGAAAATAAGACCCTGTCTTATTTTGGGGAAAACACAGTACTAGAGGGGAAAAATAAGGGATCTAGAGGCAGCTCTAGACAAATTCCAACGGTTGCAGGAACTGGGTGTGGCTGGTCTAGCGAAGAGAAGGACCAGGGAAGACATGATAGCAGTCTTCCAATATTTGAGGGGCTGCCACAGAGAGGAAGGAGTGAAGCTATTTCCCAAAGCACCTGAAGGCCAGACAAGGAATAATGGATGCAAACTGAACAAGGAAAAATTCAACCTAGAAATAAGGAGGAACTTTCTGACAGTGAGAGCAATCAACCCATGGAACAGAAGTTGTGGAGCTCCATCACTGGAGGCTTTCAAGAAGAGATTGGACTGCCATTTGTCAGAAATGGTGTAGGCTTTCCTGCTTGTGCAGGGGGTTGGACTAAATGATCTACAAGGTCCTTCCAACTCTGTTAATCTGTACCTGTATCTAATCTAACCCACCACCTTTACTTAGCAAGTTAGAGTGAAAAACAAGCAGGCTAGCTCAGAAGGAGCTGTAAATCTCTCTGTGTTTTTTTTTACAGATATGATTTTTAATTGGCTTTTCAAAATATAAACTACAAAGCAAAATAAAGAAGTAGTGGAAAACTAAGGGGAGGAAAAAGAAAAGAAACTTAGTGTAAAGGAAGAAAAGGAAAGAAAAAGGCACCAGCATCTGACTCTCTTTAGCACAGTAAAAAAAAATAACAATATAACAACCACGATTTTTTGCTTTTACACAACAGTATGTTCAAGCCATTTCTACAACAATAAGCCTATTTAGAGAACAAAAACAAAAACAAAATTTCAATTTTTTTCCCATTGCAAGCACAAAATCCAGAAACAATTTCAGAATAGAAACAAGGTTAGATATTTTTTCCCCCTTTGGATAAAAGAATCAATTTGACCATCTCTGCTTCTCTTTGCTATGGGGAGTAACATATACTTCTGTTAACTGATTACTTGTTATCATGATTTATATTAAGAAAGTCCTGTATATTATATTAATTTTTTTTAACCCTAAAGGGAGAAAACCCTTTTTTTCAGTGTTGATATTTTACTAACATTAAAAAGTACTCAAGTATTATATATAATGGAGAAAAAAGAAAATCCTTCATTTTAATCCCAGAACCCAAAATTCATTACTACATTAGAGCTTTCATTAAAATTATATATATATACTACCTGGAGATCCGTGTTTCGCTATGAAACCATGTGATTGGGCCAATCCGCAGGCCACATGAGTCACATGCTAGCCACGCTCATATAAGGCAACTGGCAGTTGGAATAGAGTTCCTTTCAGGTGGGGAGGGGGAGTAGAATGTCTAACTCCTTAATATTGACACATATTAATATAATACAGTATAGGAAATACTGATGATCTGATGGTCATTTCAAAAAATCCTTTCTTAGCAAGCACCTAGAAGCCAAGAGGAATTTCAAGTTTGTAGGCTTTATGGTTCTGGAGATTTTGTGATGATACGTGAGTGGTATTTCGCTTTTATATATTCTTTTAGATTCTGGGAAGAGAGAGTGAGGCTGACTCTGCACACCTCTCCCGCACTTTAATCCAATTCACACGCAAGTCTTGACATCCCAGATGTCAAGGTCCTATTCGAATATGATGGACGAACAGACAGACAGACAGACAGACAGACAGACAGACAGATAGAATCACACCAATATAAGTCCAATCAACAGTATTTTACAAACTTAATTATTCAGCATTACGTAGAAAGATAGAAGACATACATTTACAAACTCATTTTATACATACAAAACTAACTTAAAGCTTTCTTTCAATACATATATCAAACTTGTAAAAGTCCATCCTAGACTTATTTTTTATATGAAGGAGAAATCAAAATTCATCACAAGCTCCTCGTCAAGAACAGTGGCCTTCCGCATTGACCCTGCACAATGAACTAGCAAATGCCACTCGGCTGCCAAGTGGACAGCGTGCTTCCCAGGCGTCCACATTTTCATCTTCAGGGCTCCACATAGCACACTTAATGTGCTCCTGGCCTGAGCATGGGCTTGGTGAGTTTTTCCTTTGCCCACTGTGGGTTGGCTACGGTACGAAACTTTGAGAAGAGCCATTTAAAGGAAAGTAGTCCTTAGGAGCCCAAAGTTTTTATTTAAACAAGAGATCTTCCAGAAAAATCGCTTCCAACTGTTTTGGAGGAACGAGTTTAAAGGAGCAATGCTGAAGCAGAAAGATTGGGAAGGCCAAACTTAGCAGTTTCCCCTGACACCTGGCTTATCTGAACAGAAATAGCCATAGCTCTTAGACTTATATACCACTCCACCGTGCTTTGCAACCCTCTCTAAGCGGCTTACAGAGTCAACATATTGCTCTCAACAATCTGGGTCCTCTTTTTACTAGCTTTGGAAACAGTGGTGGGATTCAAAAAAAATTTTACTACTCATTCTGTGGGCATGGCGTTGCTTGGTAGGCATGGCTTGGTGGGTGTGGCAGGGTAAGGATACTGCAAAATCCCCATTATCTTCCCATCCTGCCCCAGAGCAAGAATACTGTAAAATCTCCATTTCCACCCAACTCCAGAGCAAGGATACTGTAAAATCCACATTCCCTCCCCACCCCTCTAACCTGCTTTCCAGCTCCGTTCTCCTGTGCAGAGCAACAAAAGAATTCCCAGCCAATCAGCTGGGACTTGGGAGGCAGAGAATAGATGGGGTGGGGCCAACCAGAGGTGGCATTTGCCGGTTCCCAAAACTACTCAAAATTTCCGCTACCAATTCACCAAAACTGGTCAGAACTGGCTGAATACCACCTCTGCTTGGAAGGATGGAAGGATGAGTCAACCTTGAGCTGATGAGGATTGAACTCCTGGCAGTGGGCAGAGATAGCCTGCAATACTGCATTCTAACCAATGCGCCACCACGACTAAGATCTACAGCAGAAAGAAGCAACAGAGTATTGTTGCAGTCGTGCTTGTTATTTTTATGATGTTTGACGAAAATGCATAGCAATCCCTTTTACAGAATATGGAGCTGGAGCATATTTTCTAAATGCATCAGCGTATAAGTGTTTAATTCTAACGACAAACTAAACCGGCTTTGTCATCAGAGAGAAATCAAGATAACTTTAAAAAGTCGGGTGACTTTGGGCCAATCTCTCTCCGCCCAGCCCAAGTTATTGTGATGAGAAAAATAGGAGGCGACAACATTACTCACGCTGTACAAAGTAAAGGGAGGATATAAATCTGTTCAGCGTCATCATTTGTGTGATGTGGCTTGCGATGGATGCTTCAACGTGGGTGGAAGCAAGTTGCAGTACAGAAGGGTAAAAGTTTGGGGAGAAAGGAGGTGAATGATGACTTTTTATGTTTTTGTTTTGACAGGCCTGACTCTTGGCAACGGCATAGATATAGAGTCCTGTAGTCTACTAGGCAGCGTTTTTCAGAAGGGTGTGTGTGTCCCGAACCAGAATAAAAAAAAAGAAGAACTTGGTTTATCGGCTCCTAGTCTTGGTGACCAGACACAACTGGCTCTTGTTTAGGTGGGATTCAGCAGGTTCGCACCTATTCGGGAGAACCAGTTGTTAACTTTCTAAGCCCTTGATGGCAAACCTATGGCAGCCATTTCTGAGGACATGCAAGGCATTGCCCTGTCAGCTCCAGCTGATTTTCGGCCTTGATTTTCGGCTGTTTTTCACCCTCCGTTGGGTTCCCTGAAGCCTTGTGGGGAGCAAAAAACTGCAACATGCAAACCGGACGTTCAGGAATGGACTTCCGGTTTGCACATTGGGTAGTTTTTCGCTCTCCCCAGGCTTCAGGCTTCTCTGAAGCCTGGGTAGAGTGAAAAATGGCCCAATGGGGCCCGCCGGAAGTTTGGGAATGAACTTCTAGGTTGTCCGTTGGGCCATTTTCCCCCCCTCCTGAGGCTTCAGGAGGCTTTCCTGAAGCCTGCACAAGGCAAAAAAATGGCCAACATGCCTCCCAGAGGTCCGGGGACTTCAGTGAGGCCTGTGTAGATGCACCGGGGGGGGGGGTTGTACACACCTGCAATGGGGTGGAGGGCATTGCATTATGGGTGTGGGCACATGCGTGTGCGACATCCCAACACTCTTCCCGCATTTGGCATGCCTCAACAAAAAAGTTAGCCATTTTTTTCCACTTTACAGGGCTAACCCTGTAAGGAAGGCAGGAAGGAAACATTCGGGTGTTGTTTCTAGCCTGATTTTTATTGCCCTGCTTACAGAAACTGCCTGTCCAGTTAACCCTTGTTACATTGCAACAGCTAAGGTGAAGCGGCCATTGACGTGAGTGACATTGAGCTGGCCACACCCACCCAGTCGCATGACCACTGAGCCACCCCTACCCAGGGGTGTTATTAGGGCAGAGAACCGGTTGTTAAATTATTTGAATCCCACCACTGGGTCTACGTGGGTGTTTTGAGAGCTCTCAACACCTCTCTTCTCTATTTCTCAGTTCAAAAAAAAGAAAATAAGCATATAAGAAAGTGGCAGGCAGAAAATACAGCTCCCTCCTTTTCATTTAGTCGTAGAAGAAGAAGAAAAGGCCCAAACGCTTAGTCCAAATTAAAAACACAGGCTGAAACATGCTGTGATTCAGTTCATTTCAGTTGCAATGGAAAGTCTGAAGCAATCACCTTGGACAGAAAAACAACATGTTTACATGGGATGTCTGCAGAAGGACCGTGGCAACACATGAAACAACACAGCAACAGTATGCGTGATCCATACTGTTAAAGGAAAGAGCGGCTGGCTTTTAGATACCTGATGGAGTTGGAGTTTGCACTTTGTAGGATTTTATAGAATACCATATTTTTCGGAGTATAAGATGCACCGGAGTATATGACGCACCAAGATTTTGAAGAGGCAATTTTTTTTAAAAAAAAGTTTGTGCACTCTGCAGACCTCCCAAAAATGGCCCGTTTTTCATGAAAATTGGCCCATTTTTTATCCAAAAAAAAGGACATAAATAGCCTGTAGGAGGCTTGTAGAGTGCGCCTGGGGGCTGGGGGGAGGCAACATTGAGTAAAGAAACAGGCCGTTTTTCACTCATTTCTGCCCTCCCCAGCTCCCAGGAGCACTCTGAAAGCCTCCTAAAGGCTATGCATGACCATTTTGGTGAAGGGGGCGGGGTTTCGGGAGGCAAAAAAATGCTGTATTCAGTGTATAAGACACACCCAGATTTTCAGCCTCTTTTTTGAGGGAAAAGGGTGTGTCTTATACTCCAAAAAATACGGTAGTTGAAGGGACTCTACACATGTCTATCCATTCCTGGTTTTCCCAGCCAGACCAGACATGAAATTTGATCAGATGAGCTGATCCACATTACTGCAAGGCTGCATTAGCAGCAGCAGCAGCATGTAGATTTATATACCACTTCACAGTGCTTTTACATCCCTCTCTAAGCAGTTTATAAATGTCAGCCTATTGCCCCCAACAATCTGGGTTCTCAATTTACTGACCTGGGAAGGATGGAAGGATGAGTCAACCTCAAGCCAGTGAGGATCAAACTCCAGACTATGGCCAGAATTAGCTTCCAATACTTCCTATGGAGATTCTCTGTCATCCAGGTTATGGTTGTCCCAAAGATGCTTTTTCAAGAGGCAACTGGACTTTCTGGTTTTTCTTTGAAGACATTTCGCTTCTCATCCTTTGAGATGAGAATGAGAAGGATGAGAAGGGAAACGTCTTCAAAGAAAAACCAGAATGTCCAGTTGCCTCTTGAAAAAGCACCTTTGGGACTTCCAACACTGCATTCTAACCATATCTAAGGGTTTGCCACAAAGAAGAGAGAATCAGCCTGTCCTCCAAAGCACCTGAAGGCAGGACAAGAAACAATGGATGGAAAATAATCAAGAAGAGAACCAACCCAGGACTAAAGGAGAAATTTTCCAATGGATAAAACAATTAATCAGTGGAACAACTTGCCTCCAGAAGTTGAGGATGTTCCATCACTGGAGGTTTTAAAGTCAAGATTGGACAACCATTTGTCTGAAATGGTATAAAGTTTCCTGCCTGAGCAAGGGGTTGGACTAGAAGATCTCCAAGGTCCCTTCCAACTCTTTTATTTTGTTATTGTTATTTTGTTAAAAGAACTTTGCATGTCTGAAAGTACAAATCTCCCACCTTTGCAGTCTGATAACTTCAGGAAGATCCCGCCCGTCAATCCTGCTCCACCCACTATACAGCTGTGGGCTCAGCTCCCTCTTATCTGACTGTTCTCTAGGCAGCATCTTTTCACCCCATTTCTCAAGGTCTTTCTCCGACACCATCGCAACTGTGTAGAGGTCTGTCTTCCTCCATGCTTTTATCACTGGCCAATCCTGCTATTATCTGTAATTGAGTTTCCTACTCTGAAACAAAATCCTCCTTGCCAAAGATTTACAATATTCTAAAGCATCGTGGGCATTCTTCAATCAGAGCTTCTTCTATCTGTTTCATGAGCTATGATGGTTCCCAGAAAGAGACTGGGTTCACACCTCATGCTAAGCTATAATTTGCTTATTGATGATTTGCTGGATAACTGACTGAGTCTATAACACATGGTAATCTACAAACTATTATTTGCATATTGTAATAGTGACAGTCCTATCATATGTTAAGATAAAATCTGGCAAAACCTATTATGGGCTTATCACAGAGGGGGAGGAATTGCCTTGTTTCTGCTAAGAACACAGCTGGAAAACAAAAGATGAATTTTTAAATGCATAAAATACGTAAGTACTTTTTTTCCCCTTTGCTGTTGCAGACAACAGCCTTAAACAAATGTGCCAGAACCCCGCAGTTGTTTTTTTAAGGAAATGGTTGTGTCAGATTAAGGTGAATTTCACTATCTCTTTAGGAAGAATGGAAGGGAAATTACAAATCAGACAAAGCAAGCCTATTCAAAGAAATAACTTCGAAAGATTGTGCATTGAAGACATGTTCTTAGTTTTTTTGCTCCTCTTCCAATGGACACAAAAATAAATGGCAACACTGTGTTGCAAAGTGTGATGGGTTTCAACTGCATGACTTCAGCCACCGTTTTTTTTAACACCTCCTTGCAGATGCACTTTGCACCAGCACTGAAAATCATACACCATGTTGTATACTCATCTCAGAGCAAAATTCACAATATTTGTGGCTTCTATCACCCTGGAGGTAGAGGTGCTAAATTGAGGTGTGCAGCGTATGAGCACTGGAGGTCCATGAGGGAACCTTGGTACTCTCTGAGTTTGGTTAGTTCCTTACAGATGTTTCCCCTCAGGGAAAAGGGCGGCCTATAAATCCTAATAAAAAAAATGCTAAATTACCCAAACTAGGCAACATTTTCAGCGCCAGTCAAGAAAACAACCAAGCTCAGAAAGCACCAAGGAGTCTTCATTGCAACCTGAGCTACAAATATTCTCCTTTATAAGTCCATGTGTGACCATTCAAGGGATTTCAGGACTTCTATCCAAGGGGACAGTTGGTCAATCTCCCTGATGGTGAACCTATGGCACAAGGGCCATCGCCTAGGTCAGTCCCACAGCCCATGCATGTGCACCTCCTGCCAGCCAGCTGATTTTTGGGTCTCTGCTGGGAGAAGCGCGCAAGTGCACAGGGGTGGGGAGATGCTGTAGGGCCCTCCACCCCTTGTTTTTGGTCCCAAGAGGCTTCAGGGAGGCCTGTTAGCACCAAAATAGGGGGTGTGCACGTGTGCATAGGGGGCGTGGGAGCGCGGGGGTCACACATGCATGCGCAGGGGTCACACATGCATGCACGGGGGGCTGCAGGGGGCACTGGATTATGTGTGTCAGCACACATGGGCATGCTTTTGGCATCCGAGGGAAAAAAGGTTTGCCATCACTGGTGTATCTGAATAGGACGAATATCAATACAATAGCAGAGTTGGAAGGGACCTTGCAGGTCTTCTAGTCCAACCCCCTGCCTAGGCAGGAAACCCTATACCGTTTCAGACAAATGACTATCCAACATCTTCTTAAAGACTTCCAGTGTGGGGCATTCACAACTTATGGAGGTAACTTCTGTTCCACTGATTAATTGTTCTCACTGTCAGGAAATTTCTCTTCAGTTCTAACCAATGTCGACCAATGATTTCCTATAGCATATAACAATTTCATCAGAGGAGGGCCTAACTCAAACTCAACAAAAGCTTGCAACTTTGCTGGTGTACCAAAGAAACTGGAAGATGATGGTGCCATCTGGTGGCACTTGCCATAAAATGTGGCATGTACCATGTCAAGGACAAAATCGTCCTCACCAACATGCCAGAGCTGAAGTTTACTTAATGCTGCTGGGAGTCCCAAATTGCTAATAGGTCAAGACAAACAGGCAGCCCCAGACCTTGGCTGGTTTGAATTAAGCTTAACATACAAGTACAGCCCTTCTGGTTTAAGTCTCAGTGGGATGTACAAACTCAGCCAGTGATAGCTGGTCCATAAATCTTAGTTCAGCAAAACACAGTCTTGTGCATAAGCAGATGGGATGAAGCCATGTAGGATAGTGGGAAGGAGAAGCCTTCAGAATGAACTTTTAAAGTACGATTGTTCAACTTCTGGCTTTGCCAGTTTGAAGGCAAAGTTACAGAGACGCATGTTAGAAAATGCCACATTCTGTGAAAGTTGAAGATTGGACTTTGAAGAAGCAGAATAAGAAGGATGAAGTTTGCCCTTGGAGAAGATTCCTGAGAAGCAAAGAAAATTAACCAAAGGGTTATTGAATAAATCAGTCCAAAGTTCTTACATGAGGCTCAAATTGTCCTAATTTGAACACATTATGTGAAGATCCAGCCGTTGGAAACAGTTCTAATGGAAGGAGAGGAGAGGAGAGGGTGACCAGAATCATTACAGTGATGATGGATGAACCATTGGAAGAGCTGAAAGTTCAGGTGAGGGACAAATCACCATGAAGAAGCCTATCAGTGTGGTCTCCAAGAGTGGACAACCACTTGATGGCACCTAATCAACCACAATCCTTGTTAGAAACAAACCTGGATGCCCAGAGACAGTTAGCACTCATGGAACTCAAACATTATCTTCTTTGGAATTGATCTTCTAAAGCAGTGTTTCTCAACCTTGGCTACTTGAAGATGTCTGGACTTCAACTCCCAGAATTCACTGGCTGGGGAATTCTGGGAGTTGAAGTCCAGACATCTTCAAGTTGCCAAGGTTGAGAAACACTGTTCTAAAGTGTCTGGATTGAGAAGGAAGAAGTTTCACAAGCAGTTTTTATGACAAATCTTTTAATATTTATGACAAGAAAGATCTGCCAAAGCTTTGCGGCAGCCTCTCTGCTGATGATCAGTTTGCTTGTTTATTTAATTTATATCTCTCCCTTACTTGAATTGAACAATTCTAGGCTGCATACATAACATTTGGGCCTATTTTCCTCATAACAAAAACAAAACAAAACACTATGTTATGAAAAGGGGTGACAGACAGACAGACAAGATAGACAGACAGATAGCTAAAGATAGGTAGCTAGACAGCTAGACAGACAGACAGATAAGATAGACAGATAGACAGAGAGACAGACGGACAAATGGACAGATAGACAGACAATCACAGACAGATGTCACCCCTAATTCTCCTCTTTGTTAGACCAAACATGCCTCATTCACATAACTCATTCCAAGACAGGACCTGGTTTATCAAGAGCAGAAGCTTCCTTCCTCGCTCTGTTTTCCCCGTGGCAACCATCCTGTGAGGTGATTGGGCTGAGAAAAAGTGACTGGCTCCAGCTGGCCTTCTGTCCTAAGTCAGGACTAGAACTCACAATCTCCCGGTGATTGGCACCAAGTCACCCCACCGGCTTCCGTGGCTTAGGCAGGATCAGAACCCACCATCTCCATCTAATATTTCCTTTTGCTTCTTCAGCCGGCCCCTCTACAACCCTAAAAGCCAATGTTGGCCATCTAAAAACATTTATTCCTCTGCCATAAATATAAGTCTCCCTTTCTGAGAGCCTCTTAGTTAAAAGAGAAAGCCTGTTCTTCAGCCAAGCATTTTCTCCACTGGTTTTCAACCTTTCTCCATCCTTGCATCTCCTTCGTTGGCTATGGCTTCTGTTGCAGCCTTTTATTCCAACATGGACCTTCTCCAGGTGGGACTCAAATCTCCCCTCTGGGTTCCAGTTGCAATTTCTCTGAAGCCAAGAACTTCTCCAGGAATGCAAATCAGAATGGGTGGGCAGACCAAAAAAAAAAAAACCAATTGGTCCTCCCACAGAGTTTCCCGCAGTAGAAGCAAGATGGATTTTTAGTTTATTTATTATGTCTATGCCTGTGGTCCTGAGACTATTTATGTCCTGGTTAAAAAAAAAGAAATCTTAAGGGACCCTTAGCTATTTCTGGGCCTAAAGTATACCTACATTTAGGTGGGTGAGTGTTGAGGTTTGGTTAGTTTTTCCTTCCCCCATTTCCTAGGAGGTTTTTTTTCTCTCCCTTTTGGGGAGGGAAGTTCTTCTCAAGGTAGTTTAAACTACAGTTCTTTTAAAATATTTTTCATTTCCTCATTAAATAGACTGGAGGCGATGAATCAAATCAGGGGGGAAATATATTAAGAGTGTTGAAAAAAATTGGAGATACAGGAAGATACCTTTGAAAGAAAGATAGGGGCCTAGGCAGAAATGTTGGTAACTAGGCAGTGGAAGAGGGTAAAGATGAAAGGAGAAATACCTAGATTGTCCAGCCAAAACATAGATACAGATAAAGATCCAAGAGAGAAATATGGGAGGCAAGTCAAAAAAAAGCATAGCAATTAAAGTATTTAAGCGGGCAAGAGATGATGGATGGATGATTTCTCTTTATTGTTATTGTTCTGATTTGCTTTTCTTTTTTCTCTCTCTCTCCTTTCCTTTTTTAGGTAGGTGACATGACTTGAGGTTAGGTAGGCTAGAAAGAAAACTTCTTTTAATAAAAGGGTGACATAACTAAAAGAGAATAAGAGATAGAAATAAGAGAAAGGGGGAATGTTAATGTATACATTTTTATATAATAAAATAAGAGCAATAACAAGAGAAAACATGGAATAATTGAATAATGACAGACTGCAATTTAATATAATTATTTATGACTGTTAGAAATATATAAGTTGGTTGAATGTAATGATTATGATTAATTTAATTAGTTATATTTGTATTAGAATGTGTGACAGCCAGGTGCCACACTATTTACGCATTGATATGTTTGTTTAATAAATAAATAAATAAATAAATAAATAAATAAAATTTTAAAAATGGACTGGAGACATTATCTAACCTTTAGCCAGCACTGGTCAACCTCTTTCTCAAACCAGGCACACTTTGCAAATTTGAGATTTGCTCACTCTGGAAAGCTGCTGTGATTTCTTGCCCATAATAGACTGTGTAACACCCTGCCCCCCCCCCCCCCAGCTACTACATAGGAACCCTTTCAGCATTTGAAGTTATCTCCTTCCCTTTGCTAAGCCTTTGCGAAGCTAATGTCTTGGTATTAGCTTAGCAAAGGCTTGGAATACTGCATCCAGTTTGGGCCGCCATGATCGAAAAAAAGATGCGGGGGCTCTAGAAAGAACGCAGAGAAGAGCAACAAAGATGATTAGGGGACTGGAGGCTAAAACATATGAAGAATCCTTGCAGGAATTGGATATGTCTAGTTTAATGAAAAGAAGGACTAGGGGAGACATGATAGCAGTGTTATCATGCAATATAACAGCAATATCTCAGGGGTTGCCACAAAGAAGAGTGAGTCAAAATATTCTCTAAAGCACCTGAGGGCAGGACAAGAAGCAATGGGTGGAAACTAATCAAGGAGAGAAGCAACTTAAAACTGAGGAGAAATTTCCAGACAGTTATTAATCAGTGGAATGTAGGTACTTCAATACTGGAGGTTTTTAAGAAGAGATTGGACAACCATTTGTCTGAAATGGTATAGGGTTTACTGCTTGAGTAGGGGGTTGGTCTTGAAGGCTTCAAAGTCCCTTCCAAGTTTGTTATTCTGTTAAGCCGTACTGTATCAACTCGCACGTCTTCCGTATGGAGCTTTTAAAATGATCTCTTCCCAATGACTAACTGGAGCAGAATCTGTCTGAATGGGTGATGCTGGGAATTCAAGTCACGCTCCAACCTGACCAGGTCATGGCAGAAGCTGCAATCATTAACACCCCTTATGTAGGTTAATTCCAGAGCAGGAATTACATCCTGGGATATTGGAAAAACTCCTTTTTTGCTACTGTAATCCATCCTCTCTAAATGCCACCCTTGAGTGTTGAGAGTCCACCAGAAAAACCATAGGATTTGGGACATCCAAGGGACGTGGTGGCTCAGTGGCTAAGATGCTGAGCTTGTTGATCAGAAGGTCGGTAGTTCGGCAGTTCGAATCCCAAGCACCGCACAACAGGGTGAGTGCCTGTTACTTGTCCCAGTTTCTGCCAACCTAACAGTTCAAAAGCAAATAAGAAATGCAAGTAGAAAAATAGGAGCCACCTTTGGTGAGAAGGTAACAGCATTCTGTGTGCCTTCACCATTTAGTCATGCCGGCCGCATGACCACGGAGATGTCTTTGGACAGTGCTGGCTCTTCAGCTTTGAAACAGAGATGAGCACCGCCCCCTAGAGTTGAGAACGACTAGCACATATGTGCAAGGGGAACTTTTTACCTTTACCTAGTGAAAAGAAGGACTACGGGAAACACGATAGCAGTGTTCCAATATTTGAGGAGCTACCAAAAGGACGATTAAAAGTCAAACTTTCTTCCACAGCACCAGAAGGCAAGGCAAGAAACAATGGATAGAAACAAATAAAGGAGAAAAGTGACGTAGAAGGAGAATCTTCCTAACAGTGAGGACAATTAACCAGTTGGAATATCTTGCCTTCAGACATTTTGAGTGTTCCATCACTGGAGGCTTTGACCAACCAACTCTTGTCTGAAATGGCATAGGGTTGCACAAGAAGACTTCCAAGGTACCTTCCAACCCTGTTATTCTGTGTTCTGTGACTTCAACTCTCAGAATTCACTAGCCAGCATTGGAGGAATTCTGGGAATTGAAGTCCACCTTAAACTGGCTGAGAAACTCGGATCTAGAGAATTGATCCAGCTTGGGAATTCTGGGAGTTGAAGACCACACATCTTCAAGCTGCCAAGCTTAACAAATACTGTATGATGGCCTCCTGCCTGGGAATGTCAATGCCAACCCATTTGGAGGGCAGCAGACCTCAAAAGGCTGCTCCAAAGATAATATGCTCACTTAGAGCAGCATCCAACCCCACCAGATTTTCCGACAAACGGAACCTATGAATCACGCTGAAGAAGTGCAAAGCATTCACCAACAAACAGAAGAAGAATGTCATTCTTCTCTCTGCAATGGAGCCGCCCGGAGCTCAGCTTACAACAGATGGGGAGATGGGGCAGGAAAGAAACGATCCCAAATATTCAGCGTTTATTTTGTTTTAGAGGGACTAGACAAGGGAATGAGAGAGACGTTGGTATGTGAGCCAGAGAGAAGGAATAACAGTAGCTCTGTATGGGTGTTTGTGTGTGTGTGTGTGTGTGTCCGTGTCTCTGTATGTGTGTGTGGTGTGTGTGTGTGCGTGCGCGTGCGTGCGTGCGCACAAACACACACACGGGCAGGTTTCCCTGAAAGAAAAAACAGACGAGTTCTTTGCTCTGCCAAAAAATCAGGTCACAAGAAGTTGGAATTCTTTCTTCCATCTCCTTCGAAATGTGACAAATTCCCAACTATAACTATCGGGGTTCCTCTCTCACAAAACCTCCACAAAGCTTCTAGCAATCGGAATGCAAGTTTACCTTCTTTTCAATCCAGCTTTTATCCTTATTTATTTATTTAGTGTGTCAAACATGTAAAAAAAAAGGTATAAATATAAACATAAATATGAACACAGTAAATGGGTACAAATAAATGGAGACAGTAGGACAGAGACATTAGGCACGCTGGTGTGCTTATGCACGCCCCCCCCCCTTTACGGACCTCTTAGGAATGGAGTGAGGTCCATGGAAGACAGTTTGAGGCTGAAGCTATGACATGTAGAGCATTCCAGGCATTGACCGCTGTGTTGCTGAAGTCGTATTTTCTGCAGTCGAGTTTGGAGTGGTTTACTTTGAGTTTGTATCTATTGTTTTCTTGTGTATTATTGCGGTTGAAGCTGAAGCAGTCATTGAGCAGTAGGACGTTGTAGCGGATAATTGTATGTACTACGCTTAGGTCAGACAGAAGGCAACATAGTTCTAAATTGTCTAAGCCCAAAATTTCAAGCCTGGTGGCACAAGGGATTCTGTTGCGAGCAGAGGAGTGGGGGACTCTTCTCGTGAAATACCTCTGGACTCACTCGATTGTGTTCATGTCTGACCTACAGTGTGGATTCTAGACAAAAGGGCTGTATTCAAGAATTGGTGTAGCAAAGGTTTTGTGTGCACTAGTTTGCAGTACAATATTACCACAGAAGAAGCTTCACAAGATTAGGAAGATTCACAAGATTTCCCCAAAGGCTTTCCTGGGAAGAGGAAGAAGAAATCATGCCTGCAACCAGTGATTCTAAACTTAGATTCTGCCCAAATCGGGGTGCCCCGTAACAACTCAGAAACCAACCGAAGGGTGAAGACCAGCGTTATCAAATCAAATCAACTATCTGAATGACAGTCTTTGGCAAGCCTTTGGACCAGGGGTGTCCAAACTTGGCAACTTTAAGACTTGTGGACTTCAACTCCCAGAATTCCCCAGCCAGGTGTTGGCTTTTTTTTAATGGGACACCGTTTAATGGGACACCCAATAGATTGGGTTTTTAATGGAACTCAATCTATCTTTCAGTAATGTGTAATGAACACAAAATGTTGCAAGTAGAAATAGAAGGAGAGAGGCGGCAAAACAAGCAGTTAAGATAAAGGCACTCTAATCTCCCCTGGGGGACATGGACACTCCCTCTCTCAGCTTGACTTACCGTATTTTTCAGAGTATCAGACGCACCTTTTTCCCTCAAAAAAGAAGCTGAAAATCTGGGTTCATCTTATACACTAAATATAGCATTTTCTGACTCCTGAAATCCTGCCCCCTTCACCAAAATGGCCGTGCATAGCCTCTAGGAAGCTTGTAAAGAGCTCCTGGGGGCTGTGGAAATGAGAAATGAGCAAAAAACGGGCTGTTTTTTTTGCTCAATTTTACCCCCCCCCCACCCCCCCAGGAGCATTCTATAAGCTTTCTAAAGGCTATCCATGCCCTTTTTAAACGAAGGCCATTTTTTGCTCATTTTTGTCCTCCCACCCTGCCCAGGAGCACTCTGCAAGCCCCCTAAAGGCTATGCCTTTTGGGGGAGGAATGTGCCCATTTTCGTGAAAAACGGGCTGTTTTAGGGAGGTTTGCAGAGTGCAAAAACTTTTTTTTAATTTGCCTCTTCAAAACCTTGGTGCGTCTAATACTCTGGTGCGTCTTATACTCCGAAAAATATGGTACCTTGTAGAGTTGTTGCAGCCTTGAGCTCTTAACTAGAAGACAGGATATCATATAAATAAATAAAAATATTGCTTTATACCCTTTCCTAATCAAACACAGGTAAATAGCAGCCTCCCTTGCTACATTTTTTCTCAAATTACTGATCTTCCTCCTCCTCTCCTTCTCCTTCTCATCAAAGAACAAGCAAGAAGAACCATCTATTTCCTTGTCTTGATCCCCTGCACCAACAGAGAGGGGGTTAATATTCTAGCCAGCAAGTGGATAGGAACGTCTCATCATTGTCTTCCATGGGACAATAGTCCTCTCTACCAGAGGTGGGTTCCTGCTGGTTCGGACCAGTTCGGACAAATAGATAGTAACCCTACCGGACACATGACCATACCGGTTCTATCCTGGGTGCCGCCATCTTTATTTTCTGTTCTGCACATGCGCAGAACAATCTTCATTGAAAAAATGTATTTTTTCCTTTTTAATAGTGTGCACATGCACAGACCTTTTTAAATGCAAATGCACATGCGTGCAGAACATTTTTTGGCCACCGAACCGGTAGTTATGCCAGCAGGAACCCACCCCTGCTCTCGACATGATCTTCCTAGTGATGTTTTGGGAGACCCAAATTCAGAGGAACACCCTGTCCCATAACAGGTCCTAACATCATAAAAGCAAACCAGATCTCAAAGCCTTCTTGGAGCTGAGTACAAATTGCCATTTAGCTCTGACCACACAACCAGATGTAGAATTTTGGAAACCACCTTGGAGAAGACAAAATGTCTTCTTTCTTGCAGCACATCCCTCAAGAGATGGAGTGGGGTCAGTCCCTATCCCAGAGACTGTGGCTAATGAGTGTGGTTTTCCCAGTTGCAATGTATGGCTGTGAAAGTTGGACCATAAGGAAGGCTGCGCGCCAAAGAATGGAGGCCTTTGAACTCTGGTGCTGGAGAAGACTCCTGCGAGTCCCTTGGACTGCAAGGCGATCCAACTGGTCAGTCCTAGAGGAGATCAACCCTGACTGCTCTTTAGAAGGCCAGATCCTGAAGACGAAACTCAAGTACTTTAGCCACCTAATGAGAAAGAAGGACTTTCTGGAGAAGAGCCTAATGCTGGGAAAGATGGAGGGCAAAAGAAGAAGGGGACGACAGAGAATGAGGTAGTTGGATGGAGGCAATGAAGCAGTAAGCATGAGCTTAAATGGACTCCGGGGAATAGCAGAGGACAAGAAGGCCTAGAGGAACGTTGTCCATGGGGTTGTAATGGGTCGGACATGACTTCACAAATAACAACAACACTCTAAACTGGATAAATCTAGAGTTCAGGATAAGGCACTGATCTTTTTCTGATATCCTGGCATGATGACAAGAATAATGGCTAGATTCCTTCCCTTCTCCTACTTCCTCCAAGGCCAACCAGAGAAAGATCCAGCTTTAGATGATGTCTATCAAAAGTGGGATAACTTTGCATATGCGCAGATTTGCAGGAGAAGTCCAAAGGAATCAAAAGTGTAGCCACAACAGCTCCATCAAAGAATCTGCCCATTTTTAGGTGTGTCACCCACATGCAAACACCAGTCAGAGTTTGGGTTTGTTCACTTGTGGCCACCTCATAACCATTTTGACTCTCCACCTTACACATGCGCCTGATCCGCCATTTTTTTCTCCATACATAAGAAACACACAGATCCCATGTAATGACAGCTAAGATAAGATTTCCTAAAGTACAGGTAGTCCTCGACGTAAACCACAATTGACCCCAAACTTTCTGTCACTAAGTGAAACTTTTGTTGAGTGAGTTTTGCCCCATTTTACGACCTTTCTTGCCACCATTGTAAAGTGAATCACTATGGTTGCTAAGCGAATCTGGTTTCCCCATTGACTTTACTTGTCAGGTCACAGAAGCTGATCCCATGACCCCAAGGCACTGCAACCATCATCAATACGAGTCAGTTGTCAAACATATGAGTTTTGATCCTGTGACCATGGGGCTGTTACATCAGTCATAAGTGTGAAAAATAGTCATTTTTTTTCAGGGCTGTTGTAGCTTCAAGTGGTTGCTAAGAGAACTGTTGTATGACAAGGACTTCCTGTACAGATTCCCAAAGCTTAAGTTTGTTTTTAGAAAAACCTGACTTACCCTGTTTCTCCAAAAATAAGACCTTCCTGGATAATAAGCCCAATCGGGCTTTTGAGCACATGCACTAAAATAAGTCCTCCCCAAAAAATAAGCCCTTCCCTAAAATATTTAAACGCATACACAACTAGTCCCTGCCATTTCCTGGGGAATGGAAAAGGGGAAACATGTCCCACGCATCCCACATGCACCTGCCATCCACGCGGAAAAGCCTCACAGTGATGCTCCCGCAAACCCTTGCTACCGCGCCCCTTCTCTTAGGTGTGGCCGCAAAAAGAGCAGTAGGCCCAGTGACTCCAGGGCTGGCAAGAGTGTGCCAGAAACAGAAACAGAACTTCCGGCCCTCTCTGGATCAGCTGATCTGTGGACCGCGGAGCAAGGTTAAGAGGCCTCCTGCACCTCCAAAATAATAAGATGTCCCCGAAAATAAGGCCAATCACTTATATGGGTGTCAAAAGAAAATAAGACCCTGTCTTATTTTCAGGGAAACACGGTACAATGAAAGCAATGTTCATCGCAAACTGCACTCCCCCCCTTTTTTAAAAAAAAATGCAATTACAACATGTTAATATTGAAAACAGTTTGAGGCAAAAAGAATGCTGGCAAATGTTAAGACACTGTACTTACACATCATACTAAATCAACGTATATTAAACCCTGGATTATCAAATAAATCACTTCATAGATTAATCTAAATCCAAATGAGTAGATTCACATGTCTTGTTAGATCAAAACAAACTAATTACATTATTTATGGCTTAGCATAATCTGTGAACCAGACCCTAAATACAATCTTTTATAAAGTCATTTCCAACCAAACAAGTACAAGCTTGATTCAATACCCATAGCAATGAATGGTTTTTTTTTAAAACTGAAATACAGCTTTTGGCTAATAATTAGGATTTAAATTAAATCTGAATAAGCTTAGCACTACATGCTTGCATGTTTTTTATAATTGCTGGGTGTTCTTGGCCCAAATTATACATAATACAAAACCATAATGTGGTGTGTTTGGTTTGGGGCTTCTGGCTTAGTGCTACATGTGAATCCAGCTACCATGAGTTGTTCAACTTAAAACTGCTTTTAATAGGGTCAGAGTTTGCCTTATGTGTAACTTTTGCCTCCTTATAGCTCTTTAGTTTTGTATTATCCAGAGAGCAAAGAAATCAAGGGTTAAGTCTGATTCACACAACATATAGCTGGGTCAATTATAAACCTGGTTCTGAATTTCCACAACCAGCTAAATTTAGATCCTCCTCATCTCTTTTGGAACAATGATAGGGGCTGGCTTAGCAATGGCACTTATATATTGCTTCATAGTGCTTTACAGCACTCTCTGAGTGGTGTACAATTGCCCAATTGTCAGCCTACTGCCCCCTACCATCTGAATCCTTGTTTTACCAACCTCGGAAGGATGGAAGGCCAAGTCAACCTTGATCTGTTCAGGATCAAACTCCTGGCAGCGGGCAGAATTAAGCTACAATACTGCATTCTAAGCACTGCGCCACCACGGCTCTTAGAAGGTGGTGAGTACCCTCTTTGCAATGGAATGTAGTGAGAATTTTGATCCCCCAGTAAGGAGGGGTTCCACTGTAGAAGAGTCACAAGCAACTCAGCCCAGCTATCATATGTGATAGAGAGAGGGTGAAGATAATTCTAATAATTCTATTTTGTATATTGTAGAGTCTTTAGATTATAAGATTTCATCTATAAATGTGAAACAATTCTGAGCTTGGAAGAAATAATGTGAACAGAGTTGTGGGATAGGATAGGATAAGATAGGATAGGATAGGATAGGGCAGGGCAGGGTAGGGTAGGGTAAGGTAGCATTAAAGTAGAATAGAATAGAATAGAATAGAATAGAATAGAATAGAATAGAAAGAAATAGAGCAGGGGTGGGTTTCTGCTGGCGTTACTGCTAGTTCGGTGCACGTGCAATTTGCTCTGGTTCGCTCCGTTCATGTGCGCAGTTGCCTATAAATTGGTCTGTGCATGCGCAGAACATTAAAAATGCCAAAAAAACCATGCTGCAGTGACCGGGGAACCAGTTTGGGGGCTTGGCGAGCTTTCCGTCCCCACCGGTTTGGCGACACAGTCGTAATTTTCACTACCAGTTTGTCCGAACTGGTGCGAACCGGTAGCAACCCACCTCTAAAGCAGAGTGATGGCAGAATAGAAGCAGATTCTGAATTTCTGATTGTCATTCTTCCCAGGCGCTCCATCTAATATTTAGGCCAGTTCCTGGCTCACATTTCTGCAAGTCTCTCTCCAATATCTATTAATCGGTGTACAATTGTGTATATTTTAATATTGTTCTGTGAACTAGACTCTTGAGAGTGATGCTTCACCCTGTCCTTATAATGCCAAGAACAAAAGGCCCAACAATTGCAATTTCTAGTCAATAGCATCCTAGTCGTTTTCTTAAAAACACTTGAAAAGAGCTCTCTCTCCCATTTAATACAGCAGCTGCTATCTCGCAAAGTATCTGTCAGGTTCCAATTAATGTACCCATCATCACAAATCGAACTCAGGATAGATTTGAGAAGGAAAGGGGGCAAGAAATGATATTCAACTATTTTTGGGTCTGCAGAAAATACTACCCCAAGAAAATAAAAATTAAGAGCTGGAAGAGACACCTACAACAACAGAAAAAGAAAGGAAGAGAGGAGGAGAGGAGAGGAAGAGGAGGGAAGGAAGATAAAGGTATTATGGAAGGGAGAAGGAGAGAGGGCAGGAAGGGGAAGAGGAAGAGAGGAGTAGGGAAGAGGTAAGGAGAAAGGAAGTAGAGAAGGGAGGGAAGGTGAAAAGAAAGGGAAAACAAAAATAAGGAAGTGAAATACGCTACAGAATTTTATGAAGATGTATTACTACTGGAGGGATTTAGGATGATGTGATGAAATTCCATAATATAAATTTATTCAAAATTTAGAATATCTCACGTAAAATGAAGTAATAATAGTTATAGTCAAATAAATGTTTAATAATGATAATAATTGTATACATATATATGAGATAGATAATATGAGATTCTATATAAATTGTAAGTGAAGACTATGGAGAGGATGCACAAAAGTTTTGTAACCAATTGACACACTGTACGAAACTGGAAGATGATTTTATGTTTTATGTTTGTCTATGCTTGTTTGTTTAAAATAAAAAAATTACAAAAAAATAAGAAGAAGAAGAACTCCCTGAAAATAAGGCCATGCTTATTTTGGAGGTCAAAAGAAAATAAGCCCCTGTCTTATTTTGGGGGAAAACAGTGTGTGTGTATGTGTGTGTATATACAGTATATAAAACTTTTTAACCAGCAATTAGATGCATTCCTCATCATCATCAAAAGAAAACAGTGCCAATGGGCATTTCTCTCGGCTTCCACTGTGCCTCTCTCCATCTTCTTTAAATTAAGTTCAAAATAATTTTGACTTCAAAAATAGTTACGCAGGTTTGCTGTGAGGCAAACCAAAGCTCCATCCTTAGCATGCTCAGCATTTCCAGAAAGGTCTCGGGGCCTTTGTGTCCCCTGACCATTTTTGAAAAGTGTAAAACAATTATGTTTGCTGCATTGTTGGAAGATGTGCCTGTTTATGGTGGGTGACAGAGACGGTTGTGAGCAGAAGGCTGGAGAAAGATATCAAAAAGTCTCAGATGTTGAAGAAAGCATATATATTTCCTTTGGTATCCTCCCCATGTAAGTTGTTTCATTAGTAAGGTAAAGGTAAAGGTTTCCATTTTACAACCAAATCACCATTTGCAAGTCACCATGTGTGAGTCGGGCGGCCAGATCAATCCATTTGCTGCCAATTACCTCCCAAAGACCCATTAGATCACACAGGGTTGGCCTCCTCCGGGTTCCGTCTACCAGCCAATGCCACCTGGCTACTACCCGGGGGAGGGCCTTCTCTGTGGCAGCTCCGGCCCTCTGGAACGAACTCCCCGCAGGGATTCAGACCCTCACCTCTCTCCAGGCCTTCCGAAAAGCCGTCAAAACCTGGCTCTGCCAGCAGGCCTGGGGTTGATGAGTTCCCTTCCCCTCTCGACTTGTGTGGTTGTGTGATTCTTGTCTATTTTAATTACTTGTATTCTGTTCTATGTTCCCCTTTTCCCCCTTGAATTGTTCGCCACCCTGAGTCCCACCCGGAGAAGCATACAAATAATAAAATTCAATTCAATTCAATCCATTTAATAAACAGGTAAAAGTAAGTCTAGAGCACTGCACAACCTTAGATCTCGCTTCAAGAATGGGATAGCAACTACTGTTCTTGAGAGCAGCAAGCTGGTTTATGACACACCAGACATACCACGTATGGCACAAAAGCGGTCCCTACTCTAAGATGGCCTCATCACCGCCCGCCTCTTGCAGTAGCAGTTCCTCTCTCTGCCGAAGGCAGGTGACAGCAAATAAAATGTTGGCACTCCTTCTCAAATCTGCTACCAGTTGGGAAGAAGGACACGTTCTCTTCTTGGCCTCCTTCGCATTTGCCTGCTCTGAGGAATACTACACTGCCTGCAATGGAGCAAGTCAGAAGAAAGTTGAGAATCTGAATCAGGCCAAAGGTCCACGAGTAAAACTGGCTTAGCGTGTGGCTGAAGGCCAATTCTTGGACCGTGCATATTTCGTCTGGCTGTCAACCCAACTGGTACAATCCAGCCCCCCTCCTTTTCCGACACGATGCTCTAAAGTACAGCTTTAATTGAAGCCATGGCTGTACCTGAAACATTTTTGGCTCCAAGACATAAGCCTCAAATACATGAAGCATTCATAAAGGAGGAGGGAAAAAATGCTGAGCGCGGATAAAGTGCTTTCCCTTCTCCCAAATGACAAATACCAACCAATTTTAACATGCTGAGATTAGGTTAAAAGGCAAGATAATCTGGGTAACCAACTCCTGGCATGGCTTAGGGTGAAAATAAAGCACCACTTTTAAGCATTTCTGGCGGCCCAGGGTTTGCCATTTCAGGGGGACAGGTCAGATTAATTTTCTTCCCAAGAGAAACATCACAGTGTGTCATGCAGGAGTTTTAAACATTCATCTCTTCTGTATGCATCAAGGAATCTGGATGCCAATCTTTCAAAAGGGCCAGTCTTATTCCCTTCAAATCTTGATAGATCGAGAGCAAGAGCAATAGCACTATAGCTTCTTAGTGCTTTACTGCAATCTTCCCCAATCTTTCTGGCTCCAGGGACCAGTTGTAGAAGAAAAATGTATTTCACCAACCAGGGGTGGGGGTGATTTTGCATCTGCAACCTATAACTTAGGCATGCACGGATGAAGCTTCGCTCACTCGACTCTCCTGGTTCCCAACAGGCTGCAGATCTGTATGGGTACCGGTCTATGACCCAGGAGTTGGGGACCTCTGCTTTGCAGCCCTTTCTAAGCGGTTTACAGAGTCAGCCTATTGCCCCCCCCAACAACAACAATCTGGGTCCTCATTTTACGCACATTGAAAGGATGGAAGGCTGAGTCAACCTTAAGCCAGATGAGAATCAAACTGCTGGCACTTGGCAGAATTAGCCTGCAATACTGCATTCTAACACTGAGAGGAGGGAGGGAGGGAGGGAGGGAGGGAGGGAGGGAGGGAGGGAAGGAAGGAAGGAAGGAAGGAAGGAAGGAAGGAAGGAAGGAAGGAAGGAAGGAAGGAAGGAAATAGCAATAGTACTTAGACTTATATACTGCTTCACAGTGCTTTCCAGACCTCTCTAAGCGGTTTACAGAGTTAACACTATTGCCCCCCAACAATCTGGGTCATCATTTTACCCAACTTGGAAGGATGAAAGGCTGAGTTAACCTTGAGCCAGTCAGGATTGAACTCCAGATTATATTGCTTTGGAAAAGTAAAAAGTTGAGGTGCAGTGCTAATGCTTTATTCTACTGCAACAGAGAGAATCTGAAATCCACATTTTCTTTTCTTTTCTCCCTCCCCCCTCACTTTCCTTTCTTCCTTCTCCTCCCCACTGTGTCCTATTATTTGCTTTCATATTTTTGTATTTTATTCTATAACTTAATAAAAAAAGATTTTTTAAAAAAGATTAAACTCCAGACTGTGGGCAGAGTCAGCCTGCAATACCACATTTTAACCACTGTGCCACCAAGGCTCTTAATGCAACATCCGATCAACTATAGCAATAGCACTTAGACTTATATACCACTTCACGGTGCTTTTACAGCCCTCTCTAAGCTGTTTACAGAGTCAGCCTATGGCCCCCAACAATCTGGGTCCTCACTTTACCAACCTTGGAAGGTTGGAAAGCCGAGTTCACATTGAGCTGGTCAAGATCAAATGCCTTGCAGTGGGCAGAGTTAGCCTGCAATGCTGCATTCTAACCACTGCGCCACCACGGTCCAGTGGCGCATGAACACAAACCTGTAATACCAAACATCTAGCACGCCTTCTCAAAAATATGCCAGTTTGAACCAGGGGTGCAGAGGCCTCAAGTTGGCAATCAACAAAACAGTAGAGTTCGAAGTGTCAGGATCCAACCCAATCAACAGTCAACACAAATTCCTTCCTGCTTCTAGTCATCAGAATTAAAATTGTAGCTTTAGCAACTTTTATACATATTTATCCGATGTCTGTACCACCATCTTGATTTTTTTATTATATATTTATATGCTGCCCCTTTCCCCCGAAGGGGACTCATCTTAGTCACCTAATAGCAATAGCCATATCACTTAGACTTATATGCCACTTCACAGTGCTTTATAGCCCTCTCTAAGCGGTTTTTACAGTGTCGGCATATTTCCCCCAACAATCTGGATCCTCAATTTACCAACCTCGGAAGGATGGAAGGCTGAATCAACCTTGAGCCTGGTGAGAATCAAACTGCTGGCAGTTGGCAGAATTAGCCTGCAATACTGCATTCTAACCACTGAGAGGGAGGGAGGGAGGGAGGGAGGGAGGGAGGGAGGGAGGGAGGGAGGAAGGAAGGAAGGAAGGAAGGAAGGAAGGAAGGAAAAAATAGCAATAGCACTTATATGCCGCTTCACAGTTCTTTATAGCCCTCACTAAGCTATTTTTACAGTGTCGGCATATTGCCCCCAACAATCTGGGTCTTCATTTTACTGACTCTGGGCACTTCATATCATTGTCAAACCATACAAAGCCATAAATAAAAATTTAAATTAAAAACAGGCTAAAAACAGTTAAAACATCCAAGTTAAGATAAAAATCAAAGTTCAAAAATCCCACAAGGATAAGAGGTTAACAAGGCAACAGGCATGTCCTAAGCAGGCCACCAGCCATCCCCAAGGCTGCATCCACACTTCTACACACACACACAAACACACACACAGGCTAATTTTACAAATTCACACCCCGTTTTTTGCAATGTGCAATGCCCCATAGGCAAGCTATGTTTACAGTATGTCTTTAATATATGAATGGCTCAGATATTTGATTCAGATGGGGACCTGGGAACCCATTTTCCCAGTTACGTGTTTATCCGTGTTTATCTGATACGAGGAGACATAAAACAAGGCAAGCCTTCCAGTGGGACATCTGCCCGCTCCAATTACACACACACATACACACACACACACACTCCTCTTATTTCTACCAAGTCTACCAAGAACTTCCTTTTGGCTGGTGGTGTCTGTTTTCTCAGTACCACTTACGTTAAGGAAAAAAAGACATTAAAACATCCCTGGAATTTGCTGGCCTTACGACTTATGAAACATGTTGCATAAACGCACAGAGGAAAACCATCTACTGTATCCTGCACAAAGTCTCTCTGCAGAGAGACTTTCTGGATTAGACTCTCTGGATTATTGTGTTACTTGGGTTCCACTGACATTGCCTGGATGGAGGTAAATGTATTTTTCCCAGTGCACCTTAGTCTGAAACCATCACGCATTTTCAGACTCACAGCCCAAATCCCATTTTATCCTAGTTTTGTTCTAACAAGAAAGGGGGAAGAAGAAAAGGCAGCTGTTGGGGATACAGGTAAATTTTTCATCTTGCAACGCTTTCACACTTTCAGAATTCCATTGCCATACGGTGAATCCTGAAACTCCCTTTTAGACAGAAACTATGTTCTAGCAATGCGAAGCTGGCTCAGCCGAATAGCAATATACAACACATTAGGAAACAAATCTGCATCAAATCCACAGGACCTTCGTGGAGAAACAAGAACTGGCAGAATGTGACAGGCAGAAGATCGAGAGTTTTCCATACTTTGGAAGAAGTTTGTTTTGTTTTTGAAGAAGCTGCATTTGCATTTCTAACAGCCGAGGAAGAAAGGAAATGTATTTTGCATGCAGAAGGATGACATCAAAGACACTGGTAAAGTTAAATCGCTCCATATTCAAGTCTGTGTAATCAGATTTGCCTAGGCTGATAGCTGATAGATGGAGACTACAGGTCCCATGTTGCTACATCAGTATGCTAACTGAGGGATGCGGCTGTATTCTCAAACACTACATTTGGAGAAACCAGCTCAATGGTGGGAAACAGGAGTGAATGAGTGAGTCCGTGACAGAGAGCGAGTATGCGTGTCAAGCTGTGTTCACACAACTCAATTACCCCGCTTTCCCAGTTAACTATTTTCTCGGCTTGCGCCCTGAGCTACCCACAAGCCAAGCCAACCCCCCTCCCCACAAAAAGGCTCAGCATGTGGCGGAGAGTCAGAGCCAGGAAGGCTCCTCACTGACCTGGGTCCGCGGGTCGTGTGAACCCAGCCAGCTGCCCGGGAAGGAATCCAACCGGTGGGAAGCAAGAGAAGCGCAGGCACCTGACCTCGGGGCGCAGCAACCAGAAGGCGGTGGGTTGAAAAGCTGGGCGGCGTTGGCAGCCGTGGCTCGCGGGGCAGCGACGAACCCGGCGACGGCGGCGGCGGCACCGGCTGTCCGCGGAACCTTGGCGGGCAAAGCGCAGGGAAAGCGGCCCGCGCAGCCAGTCAGCGGCGGGCGCGCGAGGGGAGCCAGCCAGCCACGGCTGCGAATGAGAGTGCGCAGGAGGGAAGCCGGCGCTTTTCACGCCCTCGGCGGGGGTTTCTTCCCCCCCTCCACCTCCTGTCTTTTTGGGACCGGCCAATGCAGCTCCAGAGGGCTGAGCCGGCTGCTTGCAAGCGAATAAGACCCCCCCCTCCCCAAATCTCTGTCGCTCCCTCTTGAGCGCCTTCCAAGCTTCGCAATGGTTTTTCCGTGGCGCAGGACGCTCCGGGGGAAGCCTTCAACCCCACTTGCCTCGTTATTTCAGGATCGCCCACTTGTTGATGTGCATGGCAGGCAGGGTTATTTATTAGGTCGCTATTATTCGTTGTTGTTGTTGTTGTTGTTGTTGTTATTGCAACAACAGAATTGTATCACAGCGGCCAGTTGTTTCGCTGGATTTGGCATTGATTACTATTCGGACCCCACCCAGGGGCCTAGGACGTCGTAACGTATTTTCGTAATATGCGTGCAAATCCAAGCAGTGCAGCTTTTTGCATTTGACTGATGGTGATTTTGTCAATTTTTAACTGTTTTAAATGTAATTCCAGTGCTTTTGGAATAGCACCCAGTGTGCCCATTAACACTGGAATTACCACTGCTGGTTTGTGCCATAACGTTGAATTTCGATTATTATTTGTGGTTAATCTTTGGTGAGATTCACAGCCTTTGGGGCTGGTTGGTAGTTCAACAGCTCGAGTCCTACCAAGGACCTAGGAACTGTTAAGGTAACGTTGGAGGATATAAGCTGTTCCAAGTAGGGTGGTTTTTTGTAGAATCAGAATGTTCAAGTCTGATAATTTAAAATTTCCAAATAGCGAGGTAGCCCTCTAGGTATTGCTCCAAGGGCTCCAATTACAATCGGGACAACACATGATTTCTTTTTCCACAGTCGCTCAACTTCAATTTGCAAGTCCCGGTACTTTGTGATTTTTTCTTGCTGTTTATCTTCAATTTGTGCATCTCCAGGTATTGCAATGTTAATGAACCATACTTTTTCTTTTCAACTATTGTTATGTCAGGTGTGTTGTGGGCCAAGTGCCTGTTAGTCTGAATTCTGAAGTCCCACAAGATCTTGACTTTCTCATTCTCTAAGACCTTCTGAACCTGATGTTCCCAGTGGTTTTGGCTGTACTCAAATCCAAACTTTTGGCACAATTTCCAGTGAATGATCTTAGCAACGCGATCATGGTATTGTAGGTAGTCAGTTTGTGAAATTTTGCTGCACCCACTGATCAAGTGGTCGACTGTCTCGTCTTTCTCATTACAGAGGCGACATTTGCTGTTGGTGGTAACATGTTGAATTTTTGCCTTCATGCAGTTTGTGGCTAAGGTTGTTCTTGAGCTGCCAAAATAAAGCCTTCTGTTTCTTTTTTCAGTGCTCCTGATCTTAACCAGTTCCAAGTTAGCTTTTGGTCAGCTTTGCCTTCAATACTTTTCAAGTATTGGCTATGCATAGTTTTATTTTTCCAATTTTCAGCTCGCTTCTCAATTACTTCTTTCTTATATTCAGCTTTTGACTTAGTTATCTTTAAAAGGCCTCCTTTATTTGCTTCCTTAATCATTGGTTCTTCACTTTCCTGGATATAATCATTCAAGCTGTGTTTTTCTTCTTCCACAGTCTGTTTTACTTGTAGGAGTCCTCGACCACCCTCTGCTCTTGGTGGATATAATCGGTCAACATCACTTTTAGGGTGCAAAGCATGATTCATTGTCATAAGCTTCCTTGTTTTTTCTGTCCAAATTGTCCAACTCCATCTGGTTCAGTCAATTATTCCTGCAGAGTACCGAATCACCCAGGTATTTATGGCTTTTATGTTTCTTCCACTCATTTTGGACTTTAATATCTTGCAAATTTGTCCAATGTACTTGGCTGAAGTTAATTCCTTGACATTATTATGCATTAAGTCAGAGGCCTCTAAAATCCCCAAGTACTTGTAGCCTTCTTCTGGTTTTACTGCCTTTGTCATTTCTTCATTCTCAAGTTCTATTCCATCATCTTCTATGACTTTGCCTGCTTTGGTTGCCATTGTTGCACATTTGTCAATTCCAAACTGCATACCAATGTTTTGGCTAAATTCTTTTGTGCTTTCAATTAATAAATTCGGTTCAGCTTTTGTTTTACCAAACAGCTTCAAATCATCCATGTACACCAAGTGCGAAATTTTCAGTCCTTTCTTTGCAAGTTCGTATCCACAGTTCATCTTCTTCAAAATGATTGTCAGTGTAGCATTGAGAGTATAAAAAGTAGGGGTGAAAGGGAATCATTATTATTAGTATTATTATTATTTACTTTATTAATTAAGCATGAAACTCAGTCAACTGAACATTCAAAAATGCATTACAAATGCCAGTGACTGGTATTAGTAGTAGTAGTAGTAGTAGTAGTAGTAGTAGTAGTAGTAGTATAGTAGTAGTAGTAGTATTGTTGTTATTGTTATTGTTATACTTTATTCATTAAACATGGGACTCAGTCAACTGAACGTAGAAAAATGCATTACAAATACCATTGACTGGTGCTAATGGTTGATACAGGTTGCTGCCAGCATCCTAGGTATCAACCAAGTATCTTCTTAAAATATACAATGTTCCGAGTAGCGCAGTTTTTTGCACTTCCGCTGGTGTTATTGCAGGAAGCTGCAATTTCTTGATGTGTTTTATAAAATTCTTGGACATGGTACAAAGTGCCCCCATGACAATGGGTATCACTGTTTACAATAAAGGCTATTATTATACTTTATTCATTAAATATGAAACTCAGCAAACTAAACATTCAAAAATGCATCACAAATATCACTGGTGCTAATGGTTTATACAGGTTGTTGTTGTTGTTTTTGTTGTTGTTGTTATTCAAGGAACATGGTGGCTCAGTGGCTAAGATGCTGAGCTTGTCGATCAGAAAGCAGGAGTGAGCTTCCGTTACTTGTCCCAGCTTCTGCCAACCTAGCAGTCCGAAAGCAAGTAAAAAATGCGAGTAGAAAAATAGGGACCACATTTGGTGGGAAGGTAACAGCGTTCCATGTGCCTTCGGCATTTGGTCATGCCAGCCACATGACCATGGAGATGTCTTCAGACAGCGCTGGCTCTTTGGCTTTGAAACAGAGATGAGCACCGCCCCCTAGAGTCGGGAACAACTAACACATATGTGCGAGGGGAACCTTTACCTTTACAGTCGTTCCACTTCTATTTGCGAATATTTGTATTTTGTGGTTTCGTTCCCTCCTATTCTGTCTCTGCAGGTACTGCCCCCTCCATTATCCAGACTGGCTGAGGAATTCTGGGAGTTGAAGTTTACACACATCAAAGTTGCTAAGGTTGAAAAGAGTTCTGTCTCCTGTCTCTGGCTGCCTCATCTTTAGCAGGAAGAGCTGGCTCTCTGTTGAGATGGTCACCATTCAACATCTCACTTGTCAACAACTACTTCAGCTTCAACCACAATAATACATGGGCAAAAATCGATACAAACTCAAGGTGAACTGCTCCAAACTCGATTGCAGAAAATACAACTTCAGCAACAGAGTGGTCAACACCTGGGATGCTCTACCTGACTCCGTTATTACATACTCAAACCATCACAGCTTCAACCTTAAACTGTCTACCATAGACCTCACCTCATTCCTAAGAGGTCCGTAAAGGGGGCTGTGCATAAGCGTTCCAGTGTGCCTAATGTCCCTGTCCTACTGTCTCCATTCATTTGTACCCATTTCCTGTGTTCATGTCCATGTTTATACTACCTGTTATCTTGTACATGTTTGACAAACCAAATAAAATAAAAATTATAACGGATTTTGCCAAGATATCTTGAAAACTGCATCCCTTTTCCAAGTGCCATTACTTTGGGGAAGAACAGATCAGACCTTTTCTGCAGGTTCAGTTGTGGCTGAATGAACTTCTACAACAACAGCTCACAGCCTTCTCCAACCCCATGGACTCCAGAGAGTCATTCTTGAATTCCTCGCCATGGCTTACATTGGGAGAGGATTCTGGGAGTAGTGGTGTCAGTCAGGGGTGGGCTTCCAAAATTTCAGCAACAGGTTCTCTGCCTGTTTGCTGGGTGGGCGTGGCCAGGGTGGGCATGGCCTAGTTGGCTTCCTACACCACGGCGGGGGAGTGGACGTTTTCGCCTTCCACAGGCTTTTCTCAAGTCTCTGGGAGGGTGAAAACTGCCTCCCCTGGGCTCCGGAGGCCTTTGGGAGGCTCATTTTCCCCTCCTCCCCAAGAACTCCGCATGGGCCATCCACTACCTCACATCCAAAATGGGCCACATGGAGAGTACTGGGAGGGGAGGGGAGAGGTGGGCGGGGCCATCCAGGTGTGGGATTTGGTGGTTCTCCGAACCGGCCATAACATTAGCTATGGGTTCTCCCAAACCTGGGCAAACCTGTAGCAGCTTACCCCTGGTCTTAGTGTTCTCAACAGCAATAACTTGAGGGAGGTTGCAGTAAATGGGCCAATGATAGGCTGCACTTAAGAGCATCTGTACTTAAAAGAAAGAAGAGGGCTTTGGCTGGATAGTTGGAGCTGCCATCTTGATTTAAGTGGCCACCATCCCACAGACACCCTTGCTAGAAACATTGACCTCCTTGTCTCTTCTTTGGGAAAGGAAACCATCAGCAAATGACCAAGGAATAATTAGCACTGTGTGCAGTCTGAATCAGGCTTGTTTTTCAACAGATGTCCAGATAGTTGAAGTGTCCTATTATAGGTGGTCCTCAACATACGACTGTTCGCTTAATGATGGGTTGAAGTTACAATGCTTCCCCTCCAGCAAAAGCTACTTACGGCCGTTCTCGAACCTCCCTAGGACCATATTTTAGGTGCTCGGCAACCAGCCCAGATTTTTGGCTATTTTCAGTACCACGTGATCACATGACTGCAATTTTTGGCAATTTTGCCAGAAACCAGTGTTTATTTTTCGGTTTCCAGCAAAAATCACCCCTTAGTGAATAATAAGAGTTTTTTTTAATGACTGCCATTAAAAAGTTGTAAAGTTGGGTCTAGTCATGTGGTGTCCTGCTTTACAACTATCACAACTTACCATAAGTGCCAGGCTCAATTAGAGTGATATTATTTCTTGTATTCTTGCCTAAATGTTCTCAATTGGCTCCTTGTCCTCAAATTATGCTAGGTACAACTTTCCCTTCTAACCCTGGGATGACATTGAGTCTCTCATCTGCACCTCTATAGCTGTCTGGGTTGGCTCTGCAACCCAAACATGACAGACACAGACTTCAAAGGATAATCAGAACTGCAGAAAAAACAATGGCTACCAACCTGCCTTCCATTGAGGACCTGTAGACTGCATGAGTCAAAAAGAGGGCGGTGAAATAACTACAGACCCTCACATCCTGGACATAAATAGTTTCAACTTCTACCCTCAAAATGACGCTATAGGGCACTGCACCCAGAACAACTAGACACAAGGACAGTTTTCTCCCCGAACGCCCATCACTGTGCCTAAACAAATATTTCCCTCAACATTGTCATATTACCTACTAAGACTGTATTACTATTATTCTTCCTTCCTAGTACCTATCTCTTTCCAGTTATGACTATAACCATATTGCTTGTATCTCTACCACTTATATTGTTTTTATTTGTTTCCTATATAATTTGATTGCTTATTAGTAACCTTTGACAATCACTAAGTGTTTGTATTTTATTATTCTTGATGAATGTATTCTATTTTATTTTTCTTTATGTACACTGAGAGGTGTTTCACCAAAGACAAATTCCTTGTGTGTCCAATCACACTTGGCCAATAAAGAATTCTATTCTATTCTATTTTTAAAAAAAATAGTATTTATTGAGTTTTCTGACATTAAAAGGCAAAACACAAAACATAAATTACACTTTTAACAGCTTTTCCATATCCATATCATATCTTTGGTAACAATCCTGTTTACAAAAATTCTATCTCCATTTCACTATCCTAAATTATATCCTTATTTAGGTTATAATAGCATCAATCAATATCATACTATTTCATATACCTATTCTATTCTATTCTACATACCATGGCTGTCCCCATTTTTCTGCCAGTAAATAGTGGTAGGAAACAGTCTTATGTCTGACTAAAAACAATTGCCTCCCTTTCTCTGATTTATTCCACCTACTCTATTTGTTGTCCGTCTGTTTATATTTTGGTATTTCTGACCGTCCATCAGCTTAGAACAAAAGGTTAGACTACAAGAAACAAGTACATGAGCAAACATAAGATAAAAGAATAACAGAACAACAGAATTGGGAAGGCATCTTGGAGATCTTCTAGTCCAGTGGTTCCCAACTTGGCAGAGCTTGCTGGAGAATTCTGGAAGTTGAAGTCCACAAGTCTTAAAGTTGCCAAGTTTGGGAACCACTGTTCTAGTCCAACTCCCTGCTAAAACAGGCAGGTATATACATTAAAGATAAGTGACTGTCCAATCTCTTTTTAAAACCCTCCAGTTACCGAGCACCCACAATTTCTGGAGGCAAGTTGTTCCACTGATTAATTGTTCTAGCTGTTAGGAAATTGCTCCTTAATTCCAGGTTGCTTCTCTCCTTGGTTAGTTTCCATCCATTCTTTCTTGTTTTGCCTTCTGGTTGGCTTTGGGAAATGTCTGAGGACCAGTCACTAAACAAATGGTTGCAAGTCAAGGCCTATTTGAGTGGATCATGTATTGTTACCTCAATGACCCTAAATGGCCCTTCTTCTCTCCAAGTTACATATAATACAATAACAGAGTTGGAAGGGACCTTGGAGGTCTTCTAGTCCAACCCCCTGCCTAGGCAGGAAACCCTATACCATTTCAGACAATGGATATCCAACTCTTCTTAAAGACTTTCCAGTGTTGGGGCATTAACAACTTCTGGAGGCAAGTTGTTCCACTGATTAATTGTTCTAACTGTCAGGAAATTTCTCTTCAGTTATAAGTTTCTCTCCTTGATTAGTTCCCACCCATTGCTTCTTGTTTCTTCCTTCAGGTTCCTTGGAGAATAGTTTGACTCCCTCTCTTGTGGCAACCCCTGAGATATTGGAACACTGCTATCATGTCTCCCCTAGTCCTTCTTTCTCTTAAACTAGACAAACCCAATTTCCTGCAACCATTCTTCATATGTTTTAGCCTCCAGTCCCTTAACTCTCTTTGTTGCTCTTCTCTGAATTCTTTCTACAGTCTTCACATCTTTTTTACATCGTGATGGACCAATGCAGTATTCCAGGTGTGGCCTTACCAAGCATTATAAAGTGGTACTAACACTTCACGTGATCTTGATTCTATCCCTCTGTTTAGCAGCCTAGAACTGTGTTGGCTTTTTTGGCAGCTGCTGCACACGGCTGGCACGTATTAAATGGTTGTCCACTAGGACTCCAAGATCCCATTTTGCACCGACTGCTTGATCTAAGAGTTATCACTTGCTCTGCAAAACCATTAATGGATTTGTGTGTGATACCCAAAGAAAAACCGCTTTTAGCCAGTTTTAGGGGAATTTACTCAGGTTTGGGAAGTCCTGCACTAATAGAATTAGTAATAGAGAAACAGAGATAATTACTAACAGAGGAGAGCAACGAGGATGATTAGGGGATTGGAGACTAAAACACATGAAGAATGGTTACAGGAACTTGTCATGGCTAGTCTAGTGAAGAGGAGGACCAGGGAAGACAGGATAGCAGGGTGCCATATCTGAGGGGCTGCCACAGAGAAGCAGGGGTCAAGCTATTCTCCAAATTACCAGAAGGCCCACACAGAACTAATGGATGGAAACTGATCCAGGAGAGATTCAACTTAGAAATAAGGAGGGATTTAGTAAGAACCAATCAAGCAATTGAACAGAAGTTGCCTTCGGAAGTGTGGGAGCTTCATCATTGGAAGCTTTCAAGAAGAGACTGGACCTGCCATCTGTCAGAAATGGTGTAGGGTCTCCTGCTTGGGCAAGGGGTTGGACTAGATGACCTACAAGGTCCCTTCCAACTCTGTTAATCTGTAAATCTGTAGAGTTTTTGCAGTACTGAAAGTACTTCTCCTCTCCTTTAACTTTTCGGAAAACTAGGCCAGAGTCCCTTCTGTATGCTTCCCCTGGCCCTTTTCTTTCAGTAGGCCCTTAAGGCATCTTTACCTGTACATAAAGGTTGCCAATTTGCTGTCTTCCAAGGTCATTTCCATAGACCATCAAATTGGGGGGCGGGGTGATCAGGAGTTCAGGAATAAGCACCAACCCACATAGTACAGGTAGTCCTCAACTTATGACCATAATAATTGAACCACAAATTTATGTTGCTAAACAAGCCTTTTTTAAGCGAGTTTTGTCCCCATTTTACAAGCTGTCTTGCCGCTATCGGTGAATGGAATCACTGCAGGTGTTAAATTAGTAACATGGTTGTTAAGTGAATGTGGCTTCCCCATTGACCTTTTTTTTCACATGGTGGCAAAAGGAGATCACAGGACCCCAGGACACTGCAACCGTCATAAATATGAACCGGTGGCCAACTATCCTAAATTTTAAATCATGTGACCATGGGGATGCTGCAACTGTCGTAAGTGTGAAAATGGTCATGTCACTTTTTTCAGTGACGTAACTTTGAAGGGTCCACTAAATGAACATTGTAAGTCGAGGAGTAGCTGTATTTGTAATTTTGTAGCCCAGGCACGCAAAGTCCAATTAACAGGGGAATTAGAAGTAGGAAGAAGTCACCCAGTAGGTAGAAAGACTGAAACTGGGATTAACAAATTGACAGTTGAGTGGGAAATGACCTTATAGGGTCATCTAGTCCAACTCCCCTCCTGGGATTCTCACCCCAAAGTCTTTTTCAGGGATATCTCTAGGGAGGAGCATCCCCAAAAGTCAAAATGGTGCCACACCCATAGAGTTGAAGCCCTGCCCCCTTTCATCTTGGAGGTGAGGAAGCGAGACACAGGTCTAATCAAACATAGTTTGATCGTTGGCAAGAGAGATTTGAAGAGAGTCTGACTAATTTGCTGTGCAAATTGGGCCGCTTAGGTTAGCCGCACCACATTTGCAAAATGCACAAACACTCACTTCCTAACTGGTAAAAAAAAAAAGGTGGGGGGGGAGTTAATTCAATTGTCTCCCAGTAGCACACCACCAAATCAAGAGGGGACTTTGACCCATAGGTTGAGAGAATCATCGTATGCTGCATTGCTATCCTCATTTTTTGTGGCCTGTTCTGGTCACCACTATGGAAGGCACCGCCTTTGTGTCTTTCCATAGCTTCTCCCAAATAGTTCCACTTTTAGGAAACGCCGCCAGATTTTATTCCAAAAGTCCAAATGGCAGGCAGGAAGTTGAGATTGAAGCCTTGTCTGTTTGTTATGTGCAATCACAAAGTCCTGTGCGGCATCCTTGCTTCGGCACGCCAAGCTGGAAAAGATGAATGGTGAAGCTTTGGGAGTATTAGATGGATTTAAGAACTGTCATATTTGAATTCGCTGCCAGAGGGGGTATCCCCCTTCTAGCCAAACATCCAGAGTGGGGGAGCGGGGGAGGACAGAGCTTTCCCTAGAAACTACAGAAAAGAAGCTTGTTTTGATAAAGAAATAGCACAGGGTTTTTTCCCCTGTGTCTGTTTTTGGCACTGAGAATGCGGCATTGAAAACCAACTCCTCTATTTACAATAAGATAGCATTGTGAGAAAGCAAGGTATGCCATGTCCTAAAAACTGCCACTCAACACGGAGAGGATTGATTGATTGATTGATTGAGATAACTTTTATACCCCTTAATCATGTGACTCTAAACAGCTTATGAAGATCGGACTGAATTTGCTGGATCTTTCTTTGAGCAGCATTCTTCTTCTAACACAGTATTTTCAAAACTTAGCAACATAAGCTGGATAAAGGTAAAGGTTCCCCTTGCACATATGTGCTAGTCATTCCTGACTCATCTCCGTTTCAAGCCGAAGAGCCAGCGCTGTCCGACGATGTTTCTGTGATCATGTAGCCAGCATGACTAAACGCCGAAAGTACACGGAACACTGTTACCTTCCCACCAAAGCTGGTCCCTATTTTTTTACTTGCATTTTTACATGCTTTCAAACTGCTTGATTGGCAGAAGCTGAGACAAGTAACGGGAGCTCCCTCCGTTACACGGTGCTAGGGATTTGAACCGCCAAACTGCCCACCTTTCAGATCGACAAGCTCAGCATCTTAGCTACTGAGCCACCGTGTCCCTTAAAGTGGGTAGACGTCCCCAGAATTCTGGAAAGTTTACCCCCTCTTAAAACATGCTGTCTGGGGAATTCTGGGAATTGAAGTCCACCCAGCTTAAAGTTCTCAAGGTGTTTTTTTTTTTTAAATACCATTCTGTAGCATCTTCTGTTAATGTATATGCTTTGATATTGACACTTTCCAAGGTTGAAATATTTATGACCCTTTCAATTGAGGGGAAATTGGAGGGTAGAGGAATTGGGGGCAGGGGAGTCAGCTACAGTTGCTTCGCCAAGCCCTATATGTTTTTTTTTTTCTATTCCCGAACAGAAACTTCCGACTGTTTTATTTCACTCATTTGGCTTCTGAGATCACCACAGGGGGCAGCAATGTTTTCATTTTAGTGGCGGGAGGGGAGGATTACAGAAAAATTATGTGCTAAGCCTCCGCGGCGGGCAGTGTAAAGAGGCAGAGCAAGCGATCTGCAGATGAATTTCACCCAGGCGATCCAGTGGAGGGAATCTGCAGGATCCTCATTTCAAATTGATGCAGCCAGGGACCTTCCACGTTATCGTTTTATACTCCAGAAGCATAGCTGCTATAATAGATCCAGTCTGGAGTAGGGCTTGAGGTGGCAGCCTACAAACCCAGGAGATTTTTAAACCTTGTCACGGGCATGAAGCAAGTTGGGTGACTTTTGGGCCTGTCACTCTGTCTCAGCCCTGAGGAGGGAAGCAATGGCAAGCCATTTCTGAAATCTTGCTGAGGAAACTGCAAGGGACTGGTTTAGGTAGGAGTAAACATTGACTGAAAGGAAGAAGAAAGGAGGAAGGGAGGGGGAGGAGGAACAAAGAGGAAGAGGAAGGAGCAGGAAGAAGAGGCGGCAGGGAGGAGGGGGAGGGGAGGAGGAATAAAGAGGGAAGAGGAAGGAGGAGGAGGAAAAGAGGAAGAAGAAGAGGAAGGAGGAGGAAGGACGACAAGGAGGAAGGAGGGAAGAGGAGGAGAAAAGAGGAAGAAGGAGGGGATGAAGAGGCAAGATGGAGGAGGGGGAGGAGGAACAAAGAGGGAAGAGGAAGGAGAAAAGAGGAAGAAGAAGAGAAGGAGGAAGAAGGACAACAAGAGGGAGGAGGGAGGAAGAGGAAGAAGATGGAGGAGGGGAGGAGGAACAAGAGGGAAGAGGAAGGAGGAGAAAAGAGGAAGAAGAAGAGGAAGGAGGAAGAAGGACAACAAGAGGGAGGAGGGAGGGAGGAAGAAGAGGGAGGAGGGGGAGGGGGAACAAAGAGGAAGAGGAAGGAGGAGAAAAGAGGAAGAAGAAGAGGAAGGAGGAAGAAGGACAACAAGAGGGAGGAGGGAGGAAGAGGAAGAAGATGGAGGAGGGGGAGGAGGAACAAAGAGGGAAGAGGAAAGGAGAGAAAAGAGGAAGAAGAAGAGGAAGGGAGGAAGAAGGACAACAAGAGGGAGGAGGAGGAAGAGGAAGAAGGGGAGGAGGGGAGGGACAAAGAGGGAAGAGGAAGGAGGAGGAAAAGAGGAAAAAGAGGGAGGAGGAGGAAGAATGACAAGAGGGAGGAGGGAGGAAGAGGAAGAAGAGGAGGAGGGGGAGGGGGAACAAAGAGGGAAGAGGAAGGAGGAGAAAAGAGGAAGAAGAAGAGGAAGGAGGAAGAAGAAGGACAACAAGAGGGAGGAGAAGGAAGAGGAAGAAGAGGGAGGAGGGGGAGGAACAAAGAGGGAAGAGGAAGGAGGAGAAAAGAGGAAGAAGAAGAGGAAGGAGGAAGAAGGACAACAAGAGGGAGGAGGGAGGAAGAGGAAGAAGAGGGAGGAGGGGGAGGAACAAAGAGGGAAGAGGAAGGAAGAGGAAGAAGATGGAGGAGGGGGAGGAGGAAGAATGACCAGAGGGAGGAGGGAGGAAGAGGAAGAGATGGAGGAGGGGGAGGAGGAGGAACAAAGAGGAGAGGAAGGAGGAGAAAAGAGGAAGAAGAAGAGGAAAGGAGGAAGAAGGACAACAGAGGAGGAGGGAGGAAGAGGAAGAAGAGGGAGGAGGGGGAGGAACAAGAGAAGAGGAAGGGGGAGGAGAAAGAGGGGAGAAGAAGAAGAGGAAGAAAGGGAGGAAGGAGAAGGAAGAGAAGAGGGAGGGGAGAGAAAAAGGGGAAAGAAGAAAAGAGAAGAGAAGGAAGGAGAGGGAAAGGGAAGAGGAAGAAGGAAAAAGGAGGGAAGGGGGAGACAAGGGGGAAAGCGAAAAGAGGGAAGAGGAAGGAAGAAAGGAAGGAAAGAAACGAAGAAGAGGAAGGAGGAAGAAGGACAACAAGAGGGAGGAGGGAGGAAGAGGAGAAGATGGAGGAGGGGGAGGAGGAACAAAGAGGGAAGAGGAAGGAGGAGAAAAGAGGAAGAAGAAGAGGAAGGAGGAAGAAGGACAACAAGAGGGAGGAGGGAGGAAGAGGAAGAAGAGGGAGGAGGGGGGAGGAACAAAGAGGGAAGAGGAAGGAGGAGAAAAGAGGAAAAAGAAGAGGAAGGAGGAGGAAGAATGACAAGAGGGAGGGGGAGGAAGAGGAAGAAGAGGGAGGAGGGGGAGGGGGAACAAAGAGGGAAGAGGAAGGAGGAGAAAAGAGGAAGAAGAAGAGGAAGGAGGAGGAAGAATGACAAGAGGGAGGAGGGGGAGGAACAACAAAGGAAGAGGAAGGAGGAGAAAAGAGGAAAAAGAGGAGGAAGGAGGAGGAAGAATGACAAGAGGGAGGAGGGAGGAAGAGGAAGAAGAGGGAGGAGGGGGAGGAGGAACAAAGAGGGAGGAGAAAAGAGGAAGAAGAAGAGGAAGGAGGAGGAAGAATGACAAGAGGGAGGAGGGGGAGGAACAACAAAGGAAGAGGAAGGAGGAGAAAAGAGGAAAAGGAGGAGGAAGGAGGAGGAAGAATGACAAGAGGGAGGAGGGAGGAAGAGGAAGAAGGGGAGGAGGAGGAGGAGGAACAAAGAGGGAGGAGAAAAGAGGAAGAAGAAGGGGAGGAGGAGGAGGAAGGATGATGAAGAAGGAGGAAGAAGAAGAGGGTGGAGGAGGGGTTCTAGTCTTCCTTTAGCCACAAAAACTTACAGGTGATTGTTAGGTTTTCGTCTCATAGATGAGACATGCTATCTCTACCTGTTGGATTAGGAGTCTGGGGACTCAGACTCAAGACACCGCTCAGTCAGAGAAGCTGCTTGAGGGGGGGATCAGCTTCCCTTACAGGGGTGTTGTGCAGGGAAATCTGTAGGAGCACTTTTATATAGATCTATTTTAAAATGTTTAGGGATGGAGGAAGGTTAATTAATTGGGAAAGCTGGTGAGGGTTAGACTTGAGCTGTGGGATTTAGAGCTGGGAAGAGACCCTCCACTTGGGAGACTTAACTGGTTGTCCTTTGTTACAGAACTTTGGACTAGATCAGGGGTGTCCAAACTTGGGAACTTTAAGACTTGTGGAATCATGCTGGCTGGGGAATTCTGGGAGTTGAAGTCTATAAGTCTTAAAGTTCCCCTGTACTAGATCATTGTTTCTCAAACGTGGCAGCATTAAGAATCCCCAGCCAGCAATGTGTCTTAAACATTGGACTAAATGGTCCTTGCAGCCTCTTCCAAATTTACAATTATGACAGACAGTTTGGTCTAGGGTCGTGATGGCCAACCCCTACCGCATGCATGCACAGGTGGCACGCAGAATCCTCTCTGCAGGCATGCCAGCCATCACCCCAGTTCGGCTCCACAGTGCATGTGCACGTGCCTCCTGGCGGCCAGCTGATTTTCAGGTCTCTGCCGTGCAGGCACAAGGGACGTGGTGCATGTGGGAGACATGCATGCATGCATGGGGGGCAGGGGGAGCACCAGGGACGTGCAGTCAGGGGAGGCAGGTAGGGGGCTCATCAGTGTCATGAGTAAAAGAAAAGAATTAATAATTAAAAAGGCTAAGGTAGTTGCTGCTAGACTCCAGAGTCACAGTGAGTTGAGTCTGCTTAGTGCTAACTGTAGGGGGAGGCGAGAGAACTATGGGCCTCCTTTGCATAATGAATTTTTTGCCTTTTAACGCTTGCTCAGAGTTAAGCAAGGCTTAAAAGGCGAAAAATTCCTTATGCAAAGGAGGCACGTGATTCTCCCACCTCCTGATCTGGGAGCAGCAAATCATGCCTTGGCAGCCTTGCCTAAGTAAGTTGCTTTTTTATTTAATTTTTTACATTTTCATCATGGCAGGCGACAAGAGGAGAGTTGAAATCCACAGCTGGAAAAGGTATGTGGATCGGACGGAGGGAGGGGAGGGATTCAAAATGATAATTTAATTTGTAATTTTTTAGAGGAATTTGTGTGTGTGTGTGTGTGTGTGTGTGTTCTTTCAGGGGGGCAAGGCGGCGGAGTGTGGCAGCGGCAGGGACATTCTCACCGCTGTGTCCATCAGGCCAGGCTTTTGCGTTTATGTCCACCATAAATGCGAGACGCCTGGCCTGTTGGACACAGGGGTGGGGGGGGAGGAATGGGCTGGGTGGGCTGGCTGGCTGGCTGGGGAGGGGGGAATCATGGCCTCTCAGGCCCCAGCAGCAGGGCTTTAAAGTGGCGGCAGGCACCGGCGACAGGACTTTAAAGTCCCGGCGCCATGTCCGCCATAGAGCGGGACCGGTCCTGCTCTATGGCCGACGCGGCATTGGAGCTTCGGCGGGGCTTTCACGCTTGCCTCACCGGCATGAAGCTCACACACATATTACATTATGGGTGCAGGCACGCATGTGGGCACTTTCAGCACGCAAAAGGGTTAGCCATCACTGGTCTAGGGGTGAGGGCACCAGGCTAGTAAGCCAGAGACTATGAGTTCAAGTCCCACCTTAGGCTTAAGAGGCAGCGGGGTAGCCTTGGGCCAGTCACTTTCTCTTGGCCCACCTCACCTCACCAAATTGGTATTATGGGGGAAATAGAGGAAGGTGTGTCGGATATGTTTGTCACCTTGAGCTTCAGTGGTACTTTGATACTCAGTTGCTTTGAAACTCATCAATGCTTTGAAACTCAATGCATTTTAACACAAGAATTTTGTCCTAGGACTCATTGTTTGTTCGGCACTCAACACACAAGCTAGAAATTGTCAGTGTTGGCTGCCTTGTGAGTCACTACATCATTCCTCATGGGAAAATTTTGTTTGATACTCATCATGCTTCCCAGAACTAATTAAAGATGAGTCCCGAGGTACCCCTGCATTTGTAAAAATGATAAAAGTGGGATATAACAGACAAGAAGCCATGGATGGAAACTAATCAAGGAGAGAACCAACCTAGAACTAAGGAGAAGTTTCCTGACAATGAGAACAATTAATCAGTGGAACAACTTGCCTTCAAAAGATGAATGGAAGTTCTTAAGAAATTGTTGGATAACCATTTGTCTGAAGTGGTGCAGGGTTTCCTGCCTAAGCAGAGGGCTGGGCTAGAAGACCTCCAAGGTCCCTTCGAATTCTATTATTCTGTTAAATAACAAATATGCCTCACTCATAGGAACTCTTTTGGTGGCAATTGTGACACTTTCATCCTCCTCCCAACAATTCCAAAGAGAAGGATTGTTGTCTTTGTTCTAAACAAGCTAAGAAATTATCTGGCTTGTTGCCAGTGAGTACCTCATTGACTTGGTTGCCAAGGAGTACCTCAACTAGCAGACTCTTCTTAATAGGGTTATCGTGACTTCATTCCAGGTCCCCAATGGGCAGCTTCTCCAGGCAACAAGGGAATAAGTCAGTCAACAAACACGCAATCCCGATGCATTACAATCATTAGCAGTTGGACAACTCATCAATGGTTTGTCATTTGTTCCAGAAATGCCGCTCCGATGCTGAAGACTGGAGAAGATTGGACTGCACAGAGGTTGCATCTCTTCCCCCAGAGGCCGAAGGTTTCCGGTGCTGTGCAATCAAAGGCCCCCTAACGAGCTCCCCTTCCCTCCCACCTTACAAAAGACCCCTTCTTGCTAGACCTTCCCATACAAGAAACGACAGTGGAATGAAAGAAGAGGTAATTCGGTGGGAGGGAGCAAACATGTGCTGCTTGTGTAGATGCCGGATTCTTCAGGAATGAAGCTGTCCGATGTTGGCTTGAAAGAGACTTGGCACAATCAAGAGGAAACTGATAGGAAGCGGTACGCAAGAGACCCCTTCCTTCTGCTTTAGCCCAGTTTAACCTGTCTTCCTTTTGCTGTCTGCTGAGGTTGAGCTGTGCTGTGAGCCCACCATCTAGGGTGAGCCCACAGGAACTCATTGTGCAGCTTGACGCTTCAAACTGCCTATATAGGTAGTCCTCAACTTATGACCCAATTGAGTCCAAATTTTTCATTGCTAAGCAAAGCAGTTGTTACGTAAGACAGGTGTGTTCCCTAGGGGTGCTTTCATTGCCATAATTGTTCAGCAAATCACTGCAGTTAAGTGAATCATGTGGTCTAAGGCAGGGGTCTCCAATCTTGGCAACTTTAAGACTGGAGGACGCCAGTTTCCAGAATTCCCCAGCCAGCTTTGCTTTCAATTCTAGGAGATAGCATAGCATAGCATAGCATAGCATAGCATAGATAGAATAGCATAGAATAGAATAGCATAGAATAGAATAGAATAGAATAGAATAGAATAGAATAGAATAGAATAGAATAGAATAGAATAGAATAGAATGAGATGGAAGGGATATTGAAGGTCTTCTAGTCCGACCCCCTGCTTACACCTGCTGAAGTGGTGCCTACACCACTTCAGACAAATGGTTATCCAACATCTTCTTTAAAATGTCCAGTGTTGGAGCATTCACAACTTCTGGAGGAAGTTTCACTGATTAATTGTTCTAATTGTCAGGAAATTTCTCCTCAGTTCTAAGTTGCTTCTCTCCTTGATTAGTTTCACGCCCATGGCTTCTTGTTCTACATTCAGGTGCTTTGGAGAATAGCTTGACTCCCGCTTCTTTGTGGCATCCTTTGAGATATTGGAAGACTGCTATCATGTCTCCCCTAGTCCTTCTTTTCATCAAACTAGACATCACCAGTTCCTGCAACCGTTCTTCATATGTTTCAGCCTCCAGTCCCCCAATCATCTTTGTTGCTCTTCTCTGCTCTTTCCAGAATCTCAACATCTTTTTTACATTGTGTCCTCCAGGCTTCAAGTTGCCAAGGTTGGAGACCCTTGGTCTAAGGGGTTGCCCCAAAGAAGAGGGGGGGGGTAAACCTATTCTTCAAAGCACCTGAGGGCAGGACAAGAAGCAACAGATGGAAACTAATCAAGGAAAAAAGCAACTTAGAACTAAGGAGGAATTTCCTGACAGAACAATCAATCGGTGGAACGACTTGCCTCCAGAAGTTGTAGGTGTTCCATCACTGGAGGTTTTTAAGAAGAGATTGGACATCTGTCTGAAATGGTATAGGATCTTCTGCTTGAACAAGGGGTGGACTAGTAGACCTCCAAGATCCCTTCCAACTCTATTATTCTGTTAACTCTAAAATCTCAGAAAAGATGGGTTAGTCCAACCCTGCCACTTTTAAATGGAGATGGGAAATATTAAGCTCCAAATCTTAAGCTTTTAAAGCATGTTGTTGCTGTTTAATGGTCTGGCTCTCACAGCCTAGATTCTAAATATGTGGCTCTCGCTCTCTGGATTCTCAGAATCACATTGATCTCAAATACCTGGCAGGGGTTCAAACACGGCTCTAAGAACAGATGCAGAGGAATTACAAGCTTCGTCTCTTGCAATTCCCAGCGTGTGACCTACTGTGACCTGGAGTTACAATGCATTAAGCACTGTTAAACCAAAGCACCTGCTCATTTGAGCTGTGTTCAAATATTAGTTTTCTCTCTCCTTCTGTCTCTCGTACACACATGCACACACCACCTTTAAAGACTGAAATAAGTGTACTTCTGAATAGATGCCGGTGGCAATTTTACATTTATCCTACGGGGTGCCAACTAACACTTTCTTTCTCAGGGACGTGGTAGCTCAGGGACTAAGATGCTGAGCTTGTCGATAAGGTCAGCAGTTCAGTTGCTCGAATCCCTAGCGCGTGTAATGGAGTGAGCTCCCATTACTTGTCCCAGTTTTTGCCAACCTAGCTGTTCAAAAGCATGTAAAAATGCGAGTAGAAAAATAGGAACCATCTTTGGGGGAAGGTAACAGCATTGCGTGCATCTTCGGTGTTTAGTCATGCCGGCCACATGACCACGGAGACGTCTTCAGACAGCGCTGGCTCTTCGGCTTTGAAATGGAGATGAGCACCGCCCCTTAGAATCGGGAACGACTAGCACATATGTGCGAGGGGAACATTTACCTTTAACTCTGGGGGTTGAAAGAGGCATGGAAAAAGGAGAGTTGAGATTTTCCCTCAGCAAGTCTCTACAACAGCGTTTCTCAATGTGGGCCACTTGAAGATGTGTGGACTTCAACTCCCAGAATCCCCCAGGGGCACTCTGGGAATTGAAGTCCACACATCCTCATATGGCCTACATTGAAAAATGCTGCTCTATGGGTTCAGGTGATGCTTCGGCAACCACAAAGGGGAAAAGCAGAAGTCTTAGAGTCCCCCTAAAAGCAAGATGTGTGAAGTGATCTGGAAAACGTCTCTTTCTCTTGCTTGACTAACCTTATCTAATTCAACCCAGTCCTGAAGAACCACATGGGAAAGAAGCACCCTGAGGGAAGACATGTTCTTTCAGTCCATGTGTCTTTGACGTCTCGTGGGAAGGAAGGAAGGGAGAAGGAGGGCAGATTATTAATAATTATTATGATTAATTATTAAACAAAGGAACCCACCAAGTCTCCCCAATACTACAGAAATATAAACATCACAGACATTTGAGACAGGAAAGATGTAGAGGGGAATATTATTGGTCTCAGAGAGCAGCTATGGTAAGGGTGGTTCTGGCCCATTTTCATCACTGCCTCCTGCCTTACCTCATCCCATTACACCCCACCATTAAAGGAGAATATTTTTAACTCAAGGTTGAAATGAGGGGTCCTTGGTGCTCTCTGAGCTTGGTTGTTTTTTTGCAGACGCTTCATTACCGAACTAGGTAACATCATCAGTGCCGTAAGAAGTGAGGTTTGCTTCCTATTTATATACTAGTGCAGTGATGACAAACCTTTTTGGTACCAAGTGTCCAAACTGGAACGTGTGCGCATGTGCACTAGCTGGAGTGCTGGAAACCCAAAAACAATCTGGCTGGTGCGCATGCACGTGGTGGCCAGCTAATTTTTGGGTTTCAGCACATGTGTGTGCAATGGACAGCTTTGTGCACTGCTGGAGCACTGGAAACCCAAAGACCAGCTGGCTGACGCACACATGCCTGTTTCTGGTCATTTTTGGAGCTATTTTCAGGACATTTTGGGGGCCGTTTTCAAGCCGTTTTTGGGGTGTTTTTGGGCTGTTTTCCACCACTCCTGCACCCATGAAGACCAGCTGGCCAGTCCTGAAACCAGAAGAGCAGCTGGCGATGGGGCACATGCCCACAAAGGGAGCTCTGCATGCCACCTCTGGTATGCATGCCATAAGTTCACCATCACAGTTCTAGTGACTTGCCCTGTCAGTATTGGGGTGGCACTCAGATGAGCGGAGATTAACTCCAAGATTAATATCAGACCACCAAGAAGTAAACAATACCTCAATCAAAGAATTGTCAAACTGACAGCTGTCAGTAAACAGCTAATCCAATGAATCTCTAAGACCACCCCATCAAAGGTGGGTTACTGCCGGTTCGGCCCGGATCGGCCAAACCGGTAGTAGCGGCAGCATGAGGCTCCACCCAGACGCTTCTGCGCATGCCCAGAAATGTTGCGCACACACGCCTGAACTGGTAATAACAAAATTAGCAACCCACCACTGACTTTCACCAATGCTGATAGGGCAAGCCACTGGAGTATAAAGAGAGAGCAAACCCCATTCCTTACTAACACTGATGATGTTACCTAGTTGAGTAATGAGACGTCTGCAAGAAAACAACCAAGCTCCAAGAGCACCAAAGACCCCTCACGCCTCACCCTGGAGCTTCTCAGGGGATTCTGAAGGTCACAGGATTTCCCTGCCTGTCCTAGTTTGCCAACTGACAGACAGCTGGACTGGAAATAAATCACTCCTGGCACGTTGTAATAAATCACATACCAGGAGAGCCTCTCTCCGTCCACTCTTAAACATCTTGAGCTGGATGACGTAAATCTGGATTTTGATTGCTGGCTGGAGAAACAGAGAGTCTCTGCATCTGAGTCTGTCCGTTCCAGTTCTTCTAGCCATCCGTTGCTCTGCACCCTCTCCCTGTTGCTGCGTGGTGCTTCACGTGCAGAAAAGGCTGTGCTTTCTCTAAAATCATTTGCAAGCCCCAGGAAGCAGCAGCACAGCACTTCCCACCCCCAAAAGGAGCACATTTCCCCAATCATTTTGCCATAAGATGCATTTGGACAAGGACATATATACACACACTATTATATGGCTGTGTTGACACAACAGGCTTGCTTTGTGCATAATATATTGAAGTATGGCTGTGAAAGTTGGACCATAAGGAAGGCTGAGCGTGGAAGGAAGGAAGGAAGGAAGGAAGGAAGAAAGGAAGGAAGGAAGGAAGGCATGCCAGACCAATTCTTGAATACAGCTCATCTGTCTGGAATCCACACTGTATATAGGACCTTAATACAATTGAATGAATCCAGAGGTATTTCACGAGAAGAGTCCTCCCTCCTCTACTCACAGTAGAATCCCTTATGCCACCAGGCTCGAGATGTTGGGCTTGGAAAATCCTGGAACTACACTGCCTACGGTCTGACCTAAACATAGAACACAAAACTTGTCTGCTACAATGTCCTACCTGTCAACCTCAATAATACATGGGCAAACAATTGATACAAATTCAAGGTAAACTGCTCCAAACTCGATTGCAGAAAATACAACTTCAGCAACAGAGTGGTCAACGCTTGGAATGCTCTACCTGACTCCATTGTTAAAGCCTCAAACCCTCACAGCTTCAACCTCAAACTGTCTACCGTGGATCTCACCCCATTCCTAAAAGGTCCATAAGGGGGTTTTCATAAGTGCACCAGCGTGCCTACCGTCTCTGTTCCTACTGTCCCCATTTATTTGTATTCATTTCCTTTGTTCATGTCCATGTTTATACTTACACCTGTTATCTTGTAATGGTTGACCAAACCAAATAAATAAAAAAATACACATCTGCATCCACTAATTTATATATGAGGATGCAAAAATAAAAATAAGTGTTTTAAATTAAATACAATTTAATCCCTGTAAATAAGACAGTTGCTTCTTGCATAGGCTGATGTCTCACTGCCTCTTAATCCTAGACTGGAAATTTTCAAGACTTTGCATGCCGGAGGCTTCTTGGGACCAAAATTCCTTTTTAAAAAGCAGGCAGAGCCTCCCATTTCCAATTCAGAGCCTAACATCTGTAAAGCAGGACCTGGCCCTGCATCTGAAACAAACAAGCATTTTCTCCCAAAAGGAGGACAAACCTAATGGCAATCTTTGCTGGGAGCTTGATGAGCATCTGGAGCCAGCAGCAAAATTAGGCATCTGGGTTTTTTTAATCCCCCACGAAATAACTTTGTTGCTGAAAACAGCATCCCTTTCCAACTTCCAACAATGGGCCTTTCATGGTACCAGAGAGAAATTCAGTTACCTTCCCTGTTAATAATTGACTTTGATCCTGAGAACTGGTCTTAAATGGCTTTACAAGTATCCATTGCCCTAAGCATCCTTGAGCTGTGTCTGCACCGAGAGGGAGGATAGCTCAGGGTACATCTGTTGCTTTGTGTTAATGTAGCTTCCTGTCACATAAGCAGCGTATTAAATATTGGCTCAGACTGCAGAACAGAGTTAAACCGGATTAGTGAATTCTTCCATGTTCTGTGTTTGCACAATATGAGGAGTCACAACTCATCCCAATGAAGAAGGCAATGGCTTCTCCTACAGACTGATGTGCACCAGCTTGGTGGTGGCGTAGTTTTCTCCTTGGTGGTTCCTTGATTAGAGAATTCTTTTTTGACTAATAGTTTGTCTGGTGTCAATCCCTGCTTGACAATCCCTGGAAGGATATGTTCAGAGGTGATATTCAGCAGGTTCTGATCAGTTTCAGAGAACCGGTAGCGGAAATTTTGAGTAGTTCGGAGAACGGTAAATGCCGCCTCTGGACACGCCCCCATTTATTCTCTGCCTCCCGAGTCTCAGCTGATCTGGAAGAAATGGGGATTTTGCAGTAACCTTCCCCTGGAGTAGGCAGGGAATGGAGATTTACAGTATCCTTCCCTGCCATGCCCACCAAGCACGCCCATCAAGACACGCCCACATAACTGGTAGTAAAACAACCTGAATCCTACAATTGAATATATTGTGCCTTCCTAGGTTATTATTGTCCCTTTTGAATAGCATAGAGGTAGTCCTCAACTTATGAACGCAATTGAACCCAAAATTTGTTGCTAAGCAAGATAAACGTTGAGTTTTCCCCCATTTTATGACCTTCCGTGCCACAGTTAAGTTAATCACTGCAGTTAGTTTATTATTTATTATCTTAAGTGAATCTGGCTTCCCCATGATTTTGCTAATTGGAAGGTGGCAAAAGATGATCAAATGGCCCCAGGACACTGCAATCATAAATGAACACATCATAAATACATGCCAGTTACCAAGTGTTTTGAATTTTGATCATGTGACCATGGGCTGCTGCAACAATCAGAAGTGTGCAAGTCACCTTTTTCAGTGCCTTCGTAAATTCGAATGGTCACTAAGAGTTGTAAATCAAGGACTACCCACATACATGTGGTTTATATGTCTATTCCTCTGATAAAGGCATCATAAGGAGGAAATTGTACCCCACCAAAACTGGTAGGAGAAACTGCAGTACATAAATAGGGAGCAAGGCCCATACTCACTAGCACTGATGATGTTGGCTTGCTTAAACTTTCAGCATCTACTCAGCACCTAAATATTCTGTCTCTAGGTCCAATCCAGCAAGATCCTTGATATTAAGGCAAGAAAGGGATCCTATGATGGGACCCTGAGTCAAAGGTTCCAGGTCCCATTCAGCAGAAGGTGGATGGTGCTCTGTTTGTTGGATTTTGCAAGTAATGAATTTACACCATCTAAGTCAATGTTAGGGGACGCGGTGACTCAGTGGCTAAGACACTGACCTTGTTGATGAGAAAGGTCGGCAGTTCGGCGGTTTGAATCCCTAGCGCCGCGTAACGGAGTGAGCTCCCATTACTTGTCTCAGCTTCTGCCAACCTAGCAGTTCGAAAGCATGTAAAAAATGCAGGTAGACAAATAGGGACCATCTTTGGTGGGAAGGAACAGTGTTCCATGCGCCTTCAGCATTAGTCATGCCAGCCACATGACCACGGAGATGTCTTTGGACAGCACTGGCTCTTTGGCTTTGGAACGGAGATGAGGACTGGTTCCCCTAGAGTCGGGAACAATTAGCACATATCTGCGAGGGGAACCTTTCCCTTAAATCAGTGTTTTCTCCGTCTTTTACCCTCTTAAGATGGGTGGACTTCAAGTGCTGCATGCTGCCTGGAGAATTCTGGGAGTTAAATCCCTCCATCTTAATGTGTCCAAGATGAGAAACATTGATCTAGATCAACTTTTCCAAGCTTTGAGTGGGATGTTGGGGTCTGTACTCACCCAAAATACCACGTGGGCCAGGATAAGGACTACATTTGATTGCATTTCCCATGAATTAAATTAAATTGAATTAAATTTCAAAGCCAGCAATGTGATTCATGTATCAATTCCTCCTTCTGTCAGATAGGCTACCTCATACGGTCCTTGATGACCAGCTGACCCACATAGGGTTGTAGTTCTTGTAGAGCAGAGTTGTCCAACCTTGGCAACTTTAAGATGTGTGGACTTCAGCTCCCAGAATTCCCTCAGCTAGAATTCTCAGACAGGTCTTAAGTTGGACACCCCTGTTGTAGAGGGAGTGTTAATCTGGAATCTAGTCATTAGTCCCAATAACCGGTCTAAGGATTTAGATTCCTATGTTGAAATGACAGAAATAGAACAGGCCTCTAGTCTTGTAAAGATCTTATGAAACCCTTGATAAAGAAACCACAGCCAAGCATGCGTCCATCACTACAGGATGTGTGAACAAGTATTTTTGTAATTTCTTACCTTCACTGCTGTGATCTATGTTTCCTGCTGATGTAACTGAATAAAAGTAAAAACTTACATATACTTGCTGTTGTAGCCCGCCAAAGGCCAGCAGAATTGGCAGCAGATTCAGACAGAGAAGAGGTTGGGGAGGAACATGGGCCAGTCCTGGAGTCTGGGGAAGGCTCTGATGTGGGCTCTGTGTCGGAGGCAGAGAGGGGGCCAGAGCCGTATGCCGTTATCAGCTGCCTCCAGAGTCAGACACAGTGAGGCAGAAGAACAGCTGGAGCCTGTTCCCAGTATGCGCTATGCGCAGAGTTACCAGACGAAGGGAACAGCTAAAGAACAGGGGTCAATTTGGGAGTAAGGCCACAGGTAGACAATGAATGGTCCTCCCGTAGGGAATAAAAGAGGAGCGAAAGGGGAGTGGAGTTTGCAGGAGACAATTAGTTTGCTTAATTGGCTTGTGACTCTCCGAGACTCCTTGCCAAGTTTTGCAGGTATCGGCCTGTCAACTCTCCAAGCCAGAGAAGGTCTGTGACTGTAAATTCTCCCTGAAAAGACTTTGCTGGATGTGAATGAGCAGAATTCACAGTCAATTAATAAAAAATGCTTTTGTTGGGACAAAGAGTTTGCTTCATGCTCTTGGGAAGCCTCAGTCAGAACACTTGCTCTGAAATGCATTCAGGGTTCTTCCAGCCTTATGGGAGAACCCAGTTTTGTTCATGCCTGAATAAACGTGTGACTTAGAGAATCTGGACTCCGTCTCTTTGTTCATGCAGAGCAAACTTGGTTCCCTGCTTACGTTAACAGGATAAATGAAGGAAGGAGGGATATGTAGAAAACTTGATCTTTTGAAAGGCAAATGAGAAATATAACAAACCTATTCTGATAAGTCTTTCTCTCTGAATCAGAATTCTCCCCGGAGGGAAAAATGGGCAAAACTTTGATTGTATTGCTGTTGTGACCACTATTTTGACTTTTTTCAACCACACCCTGCAGACATCTCTGCTCCCACTAAGCAGGTCTCTCTCTTAAGAAAAGTCAGCAAAACAGTGAGCTGATAACCAGAAGGGGCTGCCACAAAGAAGAGGTGGTCAACTTATTTTCCAAAGCAACTGAAGGCAGGACAGGAAGCAATGGATGGAAACTACTCAAGGAGAGAAGCAACCTAGACTTAAGGAAAAACTTCCTAACAGTGAGAGCAATTAACTAGTGGAACAGCTTTGCATTCTGAAGTTGTAGGGGCTTCATCTCTGGAGGTTTTTACGAAGAGACTGGAGAGTCACTTGTCTGGAGGATGGCGTTGTAACATCTGAAGAAATAACAAATCCCAAAACAGGCCAGCCAACGTCATGGCTCTGTGTCAGCCTGAGACATCTTCCCCCAGGTTGCTGTCCATGTTCTTAATCCCTTTACTATCTCGGATCTTGGAAGTGGAAATTTAGCGCACATCTGGAGCATCAGGTAGAAAACCTTGTCTTAAGCCCAAGGAGATTAAATCAGTTGATCTCAAAACGGAGAAAGAGCAAGTTCTTCATGCTTCCAATCTGATCAAGGGGAGGGGGGGGGACTGGAGAGATTCAACCTAGAATTAAGGATAAATTTTCTGACAGTGAGAACAATCAACCCCATGGAACAGAAGTTGCCTTCGGAAGTTGTGGGAGCTTCATCACTGGAGGCGTTCAAGAAGAGAATGGATGCCATTTGTCAGAAATGGTTGTAGGATCTCCTGCTTGGGCAGAGGGTTGGTTAAACTAGATGACCTACAAGGACCCTTCCAACTCTGTTAATCTGAAATAGTATAGAATCCCTGCTTGAGCAGAGGGCTGGAGTGGAAGACCCCCAAGGTCCTTCTAGTTCTATTCTGATTGAATTGAAGAATGTATCTGGGCTGTTTACTCTGCCGAGTGTCCCCACTGGAATCCTATCTTTAAAAAGTGCTTTTCTGTTTATAATTTCCCTCCGCTGAGCCAAAAAAGTGCTCCCTCCCCATCATAGGCTACAATAACAGAAGCTGAAGTCCTCCAGGTTTCTTGCGGTGAGGGCTTGTATGTTGAACGGAGCCCAGGAGGAGGCCAGGATGATTTATGAGCCTGCAACAGCCACTACAGCAGAGGCTGTATCCCTGGGCAGCCCTGCTTTCCAGCCGAAGTTTGCCCAGGGATGCACACGTGAACTGGGAGAATTCACCAACTGCTTGTTTGCACAGATGGTAAGGATCCCCTAGGGGGGGGGAACGCACACACACTGCTTCCTTCTTTGCACGCAAAGAGAGGTAAAGGCTGAACCAGAAAAAGAGGAGAAGAACAGGAGAAGAAATTGTTGTTGTTCGTTGCGAAGTCATGTCCGACCCATCATGATTCCAATGGACAACGTTCCTCTAGGCCTTCCTGTCCTCTACCATCCTCTGGAGTCCATTTAAGCTCCCACCGACTGCTTTGGTTACTCTATCCAGCCACCTCATTCTCTGCCATCCCCTTCTTCTTTTGCCCTCCATCTTTCCCAGGATGAGGCTCTTCTCCAGGGAGTCCTTCCTTCTCATTAGGTGGCCAAAGGATTTGAGTTTCCTCTTCAGGATCTGGCCTTCTAAAGAGCAGCCAAGTTGATCTCCTCTAGGACTGACTGGTTTGATTGCCTTGCAGTCCAAGGGATTCGCAGGAGTCTTCTCCAGCACCAGAGTTCAAAGGCCTCCATTCTTTGGCGCTCAGCCTTTCTTATGGCCCCAACCTTCACAGCCATACATTGCAACTGAGAAAGCAATAGCCTTGACTAGACTCCCTTTTGTTGGCAGGGTGATGTCTCTGCTTTTTAGTCTGCTGTCTAGATTTGCCATAACTTTCCCTCCCAGGAGCAAGCCTCTTTTAATTTCTTGGCTGGAGAAGAAATACCTTAGCAAAATTTTGAGATTTGCAGCGAAGCCAGGACTCTGAGAAGCAGGTCACTGGGGAGGATGGGACAACGGGAGATGCCATGTTCTCCTGCACCATCCAAGAAGTCAAAAGATAAAGCATGTGTTGTGCACTCCAATAGAGATAGTCCTTAGCTTATGTCCACAACTGAGACTAAAATTCACATCGCTAAGCAAGGCGGTTGTTAAGTAAGACATACCTGATTGGTAAGTGAATCATTTCATTTGTTAAGTGAATCGTGTGATTCTTAAGTGAATCTGGTTTCCCCCATTGACTCTGTTTGTTGAAAGCCAGCTGGGAAGGTCACAAAAGGTCACAAGATCCATGTGATCCTGGGACACTGTAACCATCGTGAACTGATGCCAGTTACCAAGCGCCTGGATTTTGATCACGTAACCACAGAGATGCTGCAATGGTGGCAAGGGTGAAAAATGATGTCACTTTTTTCTCTGCCATTATAGCTTTGATTTGTCGCTGAACGAATGGCTAGAAGCAGTGGTGAAATCTAAATTGTTTTACTACTGGTTCGGTGGGTGTGGCTCCATGGGTGTGGCTTGGTGGGGGTCATGTGACTGGGTGGGTGTGGCTATGTAGTCATGTAACTGGGCAATCAAAAGACAGAAACTCACTTTAACAATGTCCTGCTGGAGCAGGATTGGACTAGAATCAGTGGTCCCCAACCCCCGGTCCGCGGACCGGTGCCGGGCCGTGGAGTACCTGGCACCGGGCCGCGCAGCGGCCGGGGGCCATGATCGCTGCAGTGGCCGGGGGCCATATTTGCAACTTTGTAGTCCTCATGAACGCGCCCTTTCTCTGCCCCCCCCGCCGCCCCAGATGTGCAGGGCTGGGGGGGCGAGGGGAGGCCCGATCTCCCCCCTGCCCTCTTGCTCTGCTCGCCCCGGGAGGGAGGGGGCGGCGGCGGCGGTCTCGGCCCGAACTTGGATGCTGCTGGCGGAGGCTGCCTGGGAGGCGAAACTTTGTCCGCGGACTCGCCCGGCCGCCTGCCCGTGGAATGACGAGGGGGGGGCAGGAGGGGGCGGCGGCGCTGCATTTTCCTCCCAAGGAGAAAACTAAGGTTGCGGGGGGGGAGGGGCGCAGCACGGCCGTTTCGGGGGAACTTGGGGAGCTTCGCCGTTCCGAGAGGTGCTTCGCGCGCAGCCCCACCCAGGGAAGCCTGCTAGGAGCAAAAATGGACCCCACCCCCACAAGTTCCAGTAAAAAATATGCTTAAAAAGTAAAAAAAAGTTCCGAAGCTCAGCTGTGCGATCATCGGAATGCTTTTATAAAAACTTTTTTTAGTATTTTTTACTATCGGTTTGGGCGAAGCGGGCCAAACCTGTAGCATTTCCCTCCTGGCTATGTCAAAAACTATCTGTATTGAACTTCTGATCATGAAAGGGCGCCCAGTCTCTGTGGGTCTCTATGTTTAGAAGCCCCCTTGAAAGCTCCGTTGGGCAGATCAGGGTGGGAAGCTTTGATTCGGGAGAGAATATTCCCTGGATGAATTGATTATTGGATAGGTGGCAAATACATTTCTAGGACAGCACAGCACAAGATGAGATAATCTTCCCTGAATTTGAAAAGGGAGCACAAGGATTTGGAAGAAATATTCCAGAATCCTAACAGTTTCACACAAAACTAAGATTATGGTATCTAGCCATCTCAAGTCCTGGCAAATAGATGGGGGAGGGGGGAAATGGGAGGTTGTGACAGATTTTATTTTTCTGGCTCCAAGATCACTGCAGATGGGAACTGCAGCCAAGAAATTAAAAGACGCTTGCTCCTGGGGAGGAAACTGATGGCAAATCTAACAGCATACTAAAAGCAGAGACATCACTCTACCAACACAAGTGCGTATAGTTGAGGCTCTGGTTTTCCCAGTTGCAGTGGATGGCTGTGAAAGGTGGATCATAAGGAAGGTTGAGTGCCAAAGAATGGAGGTGCTGAACTCTGGTGCTGGAGAAGACTCCTGCGAGTCCCTTGGACTGCAAGGCAATCCAACCGGTCAGTCCTAGAGGAGATCAACCTTGACTGCTCTTTAGAAGGTCAGATCCTGAAGAGGAAACTCAAATCCTTTGGCCACTTAATGAGAAGGAAGGCTTCAATGGAGAAGAGCCTAATGCTGGGAAAGATTGAGGGCAAAGGAAGAGGACAACAGAGAAGGACGTGGCTGGATGGAGTCACCGAAGCAGTCGGTGTAAATGGACTCCAGAGGATGGTAGAGGACAGAAAGGCCTGGAGGACACAACTTGGCAACTAACACCAAAAGATTCACCCACTTGTATCTTTTGACCTAGGCAGGAAAAGATTTTTAAAAAACCTGTTTTTTGCTGACTCCAATCATCAGGATGGTTTTGTTTTCTCCAAGCTGATGGGAACATTTTTTTTCCAAGGCTTCCTTCTGCTTTTAAGGTGATCCTGTTCCCCCGGCCCCTTGTATCAAAGCTTGTCCTAGCATCAATGCACACAAAGCAAATGTGAGGGCTTTTTCAACCTTGATGCTAATTAACTCCAGCTTTGGAAGAGCTCAGAATCCAGACGCAGCAGCTCTGAACCAAAAGCCTCCTTTGGACTCCCAAGCATATACTGTATATATTTTAAAAGACTAATAAATAAAGGCAATGAATAGATTGTCTCTGTGCAAGCCATATTTCATGCAGCTGTGCTTCAAAGGGGAATTTAAAACATACCTAAGAGTTCCCATGGGGGGGGGGGGAGTAACCAGCATACTTAACTGCACCAAACAAACACACATACACACAGTTCAACACATTGCCATGCACCACTATTATATTAAAGGTAAAGGTAAAGGTTCCCCTCTCACATCTGTGCTAGTTGTATCCAACTGTAGGGGGCGGTGTGCATCTCTGTTTCAAAGCCGAAGAGCTAGTGCTGCCCAACACGCCTCTGTGGTCATGTGGCCGGCCTGATTAGACGCTGAAGGCGCACAGAACGCTGTTCCCTTCCCACCAAGGTGGTTCCTATTTTTCTACTTGCATTTTTTACATGCTTTCGAACTGCTAGGTTGGCAGAAGCTGGGACAAGTAACGGGAGCTCACTCCATTACACAGCATTAGGGATTTAAACCGCTGAACTACCAACCTTTCTGATCGTCCTTAGCCACTGAGCCACAGTATCCCTTAACTGTTATATTACAAACCAGCACTTTTTTTTCCATTTCAGCAGCTTTAAGAAGGGTGGACTTCAATTCCCAGAATTCCCCAGCCAGTGTGATCAGTGGGAGATTCTGGGAATTGAAGTCCACCCTTCTTAAAGCTGTTGAAATTGAGAAATGCTATTATAGAGTACTGTATAACTAGACCTGTAAAAGGCACTTACTGCACTGATAGTTCAAAAATAGATTTAATCATTTTTTAATTTGTTCCTTTCCTGCCATGGTAAAAAGGACCATCATCTGAATGTATTTTATTATAAAGGAGAGGATTTTTTAAAAAGCAAGTTTTGATCACATGGTTGTGGCCATCATTGTGATATTTTTGATACATGATACAGAGATCTAACTGTTAGATGGAAGGGACTTTCAAAACCTGATCAACCAAACATTATAAACAGGAGTTGGCCAATGAATCCAAGCCAGTGGTGGGATTCACAATTTTTTACTACCAGTTCTGTGGGCACGGCTTGGTGGGCTTGGCATGGCTTGGTAGGCATGACTTAGTGGGCGTGGCTTGGTGAGTGTGGCAGGGAAAGAATACTGCAAAATCCCCATTTCCTCCCGATCAGCTGGGACTCAGGAGGCAGAAATAGATGGGAGCGAGGCCAGCCAGAGGTGGTGTTTACCGGTTCTCTGAACTACTCAAATTTCCACTACCGGTTCTCCAGAACTGGTCAGAACCTGCTGAATACCACCTCTGACCCAAGCAGATCTAGGATTTCTTCTGCTCTTCCACTGAGAGAAGACACATGACCCTTAACAAGGACCTTCCATTGGAAAGTCATAATCCAAATCCATATTTGTAACTCAGGGTTGAACTATGGGATCCTTGGTGCTCTCTGAGCATAATTGTTTTCTTGCAGACATTTCATTACCCAACTAGGTAACATCATCAATGCCAGATGCTATATATTTGGGTAATGAAGCATCTGCAAAAAAGCAGCCAAGTTCAGAAAGTACAAGGGCCCCACAATCCATATCCATGTGCCATGCACTGACTTGTGTTACCTTTATAACTTTAAGGTCTTCCTTAATAGACTGTATTATTCTACCACTGTATTATTCTCCTTCCTGTGTTTTGCAATTACTGTATAATGTTTAATTCTTTTCAATCATTATTACATAATGGTTTTAACGAAATGATTGTCTTGTTTATTATTTTTCCTGGATTGCCACCCAGGGACACTTTCTGTGAGATGGGCAGCCCTATAAATCTGATAAATAAAAATAAAGAGCAGCCCATTTTCAAAACATGTTAGGAACCAGATTCTGGCTTCAGTTCCTACCAGAGGACTTTGTCAGTTGTGCTGCTGCATCTTGTTTTAGTTTGTGGTTTAGAATGAAAACAATTCCCAATAATTCTTAAGATTCTAGAACACTGCCTGATATGAAGCAACCGATGCAAACCAGCAATTTAGCGAGGAAAACTCTCACCCTTCAAGCCTCTTGGGGAGAATTGCTTTGGGCCAGAAATTCTACTTCCAAACCTGTCCAGTAGTAAGTTCTTTATCTGCTGTTGCTTGGCTTGGCTTGGCTTCCCAGGACCAGAAATTAGCCACTTGGCTTCACCACCAAAGCCCTCCCTGCTGGGGTCATCAGATTTCATTTGTGCCCTCAAAAATGTAAAGCGAGAAGGAGGTAAATGGAGTCCCCATCCATGTTCCCCAGAATGGACTGATTTCTACACAGTTGCTGTAATTTTTCCTAAATATGACCATATGCACACCAACCACACAAATATCCTCCATGCACAATCACAGATGCAATATGCACACGGCAGTGATGTTCCATCTGAAGCAATGTTTCTCAACCTCAGCAACTTTAAGATGGGTGAATTTCGGCTCCCAGAATCCTTCTTGACGGCTGATGGATTCTGAGAATTGAAGTCCAGCTATCTTAAAGTTGCCAAGGTTGAGAAATACTGATTTAAAACCTTACTAAATTCATTCTGGAAACTTTACCAAGCAAGTGAATAATGGGAAACAGCTGTTCAGTTTAGACATATCACAAGCACGTTATTGGTCCACCAGATTTGGTCCTTCCAAACATACCTTTACCAACTTGGCACATCCAGAAGTGTGGGACTCCACCAAGAGAGCATAATCACCATAATTGATGTGAAAGAAGATGATGACAAGGGACATTGATGTTTATCAGAAGGTCTCTTTCTTGAGATCATCATCCCTCATAAAACAATACCTATAATAAAAAGAAGAACTGGTTGTCCTTCTTTATTCCAGGCTGGACAACCAGCTTGAAGATCCTTGAGATGCCCTCCATAAGCCATTGATATGACCATAAGCCACCATCAACCTTTGCAACTTGATCCCTCCAAAATATGTTGGGAGCAAATTCCCAGAATTCCTTGGGCCTTGCTTGCTAGAAATTCTGGACATTGCAATCTCCACATATTTGAGAGCACCAGGGTGGGGAAGGTTATCTCTGAGTATTGTGGTCCACCGGCAGCCAGTGAGGAGATTGGGGAAGAACATGGGCCAGTGCTGAGGGCTGAGGAATGCTCAGACGAGGGCTCTGCATCAGAGGCAGAGAGGGAGCTAGACAGCAGCAAGGCAGAGGAACAGCTGGAGCCTGTTCCCAGTGTGCGCATGCGCATAGCTGCCGAAGACAAGAACAACTAAGAAAGCAGGGTCGACTTGGGAGTAAAGCCACACCTTGGAGGTGATTGGCCCCTGCCTTAGGAAATAAAAGAGGAATGAACGGGGAGTGGGTTTTGCAGGAAACAATTCATTCATTCGGTCATGTCAAGAGTGAAAAGTTCTGTTTGTGATTATAAGAGACTCTGTGTCAAGTTTTGTTTTGTCCTATGTTTGGAAACTAGTCATCTGGCAGCTCTCCAACGAGATAAGGTATGTGTGGAATAAACATTCCTCGGAAAGACTGTTTGCTAAAGCCTTGCTGACTGTCAATGAAAGGAATTACAGTTGCATAAATAAAAGAGGTTTTGTCGGAACCAAGACTTTGCTTCTTGCTTTCTAAGGAAGCCTGGGTCAGAACACTGAGCAATGAAAATTGAACTTTATCAAAGAATGGTGGGGGGGATTTAAAATGGTGGCTCCCATCAGACCCACTGCCCAAGACATGAGACCCACTCATCCCTCTTCTTCAAAATTGCTGGAGTCTGGCACTCCATTCCTTATTACCTCCTCATCCTTAAGTACGTCCAGCCTTCCAAGCCCACTTGGCAACTGACTAGAGTGCTTGGCTTCATCCTCCATATCCTGTTTCCATTGGGACAACTTTTCCTCTGCAAAACCTCCAGCTGGCTAAGTCTGCAAAGGAAGGAACCTTTTCCTAGGACACATCCAACCATTGAAGAATGAGCTGGTACCGATTTGTACAGAGACACACACCAGCCAGCCATGTGTGCACACAGCAACTCTGGAGTAGTGCCCCTCGACCAGAGAGCACTGCCGTCTCCTCCCTTGGCACTCGGTTGTGAGGAGCCCCGCGTACTCCAGGCTGGATCGCTCTCTGCCTTTCTGATGTGGTTTGAGCCCTGACAAGCTCCCTGGAGCTCATTTGGGAGAAGGGCCGAGCATGTGTGTGAATGAGAGACAAACGTTTAGAACTGATGCTCAGGAGCAGCAAAGGAGATTAACTGACTGTATTCCAGGCACATCCTCAATAGGTTCCAGCACTCAGAGCAACTGAAGGGCAATTTTTCTTCTTCTCTGTTGCAGCATCAAAGGATGGTGACACCAGCCAAGTGCAAAGTCACCACGTTTGAAGCGTCTTCATGCGAACGGAAGTGTCATCTGGCTGTCTTGAATGATGGTTTGCAACAGGTTGCACATGGGACAACAGGATCTGGTCCTCTGCTCCATGATGAAGCTTTCTGGATTAATTCAGAAAGTCACTATCTGAGTTTATCTATGTTAAGCTGTAGCTTGCTTAATTATGGTTGGTCAAGAAACCTGATTGGCTAGGTTTATATAACTAGTACTACTACTTCTTCTTCGCCTTCTCCTCCTTCTTCTTCTGCCACATCCGTCATCAGTCATTGGCGATCATGTTGGTGATCCTATTTTTGTCAACAGCTGCCTGAAAAAGTGCTGCTGAGTTTTGTCCAAACCAGTCCCTTAGATTTTGAAGACATGATGATGTTCTTCTGCCTGGATCTAGTTTTGCCTTCAATCTTTCCCTGGAGGATTAAGTGAAGGATGCGTATTTTTTTGGGTGTCTCATCACATTATATAACAGGAAACTATAATCTATGATTTACAAATCATCAAGGATGGGTTCAGATATCACCCTAAAAGGTAAAGGTAAAAGTTCCCCTCGCACATGTGTGCTAGTTGTTCCTGACTCTAGGGGCAGTGCTCATCTCCGTTTCAAAGCCAAAGAACCACCGCTGTCCAAAGATGTCTCCATGGTCATGTGGTTGGCATGACTAAATGCCGAAAGCGCAGGGAGCACTGCTACCTTCCCACCAAATATGGTCCCTTTTTTCTACTTGCATTTTTACATGCTTTCGAAATGCTAGGTTGGCAGAAGCTGGGAAAAGTAACGGGAGCTCACTCCATTACATGGCACTAGGGATTCAAACTGCCAACCTTTCTGATCGACAAGCTCAGCGTCTTAGCCACTGAGCCACCACATCTTGATGTCACCTTGTGGATGAAGTTCAGACTTTATATAGAGATGCATAGAGAAAATTCTCCACTTCCATTGAGGTCACTGTTTAAAGTTGTTTTTTCAGGAACTTTAAAAGGCTGGCTAGAGAATTCTGGGAGGTAAGATCCATAAATCTTAAAGTTGTAGAGATTGAGAATAGTGATCTAACATAACCTTTGTGGACCTTGTCTTTAAGATGCCTCCAAGAATCCTTATGATTTTGACTAGTGGTAGTTCTTGACTACCAGTTACACGTCTAAGTCATGGCAGATTTAAAAAAAAAAACTACTTGCAATCCATCCTCGATGTTATAAATGTTGCATCAACCCTTTGATCAGGTGATCACATTTTAGGGTTTGGCGACCGGCTTGCATTTATGACTGGTTGCAGCATCCCATGGTCACATGACCATATTTGGGGAAGAACCCGGGCCCAGTCCTGGAGTCTGGGGAAGGCCCTGTTGATGGCTCTGTTGGAGGCAGAGAGGGGGCCAGGGCCATCTGACAGTTATCAGCTGCCTTCAGAGTCAGACATCAGTGAGGCAGACGAACAGCTGGAGCCTGTTCCCAGTGAGCGCAGGTGCAGAGTTGCCAGATGAAGGGAAGAGCTAAAGAACAGGGGTCGACTTGGGAGGAAGGCCACAGGTGGACGATGAATGGCCCCTCCCAGAGGAAATAAAAGAGGAGCAAAAGGGGAGTGGAGTTTGCAGGAAACCATTAGTTCACTTAATTGGTTCCTGACTCTCCGAGACTCCTGGCCAAGTTTTGCAGATATCGGCCTGGCAGCTCTCCAAGCCAGATAAGGTCTGTGACTGTAAATCTTCCCTTGAAAGACTTTGCTGGATGTGAATGAGCAGAATTCACAGTCAATTAATAAAAGGGTTTTTTTTTTTTGTCAGGACAAGGAGTTTGCTTCATGCCCTTGGGAAGCCTGGGTCAGAACAAACAGTTTTGAAGAGACCGGTTGTAAGTCAAGATTATCTGTACTGACTCGAGGCACAAATAACCAGGTTCAAATTATTCTACTTTGGACACATTATGGGAAGATCCTGATCCCTGAAGAAAGGCGTAACATTAGAAAAGGTGGAAGGCAAAATGAAGAGGGTGACCAGTAGTAAGGTGGGTGGACTCCGTTCCATGATGATGGGGGCACCATTGGAAGATCTAAAGGACTAGCTTAGGGATAGACTGTCATGGATAACATCCATCTATGTGGCTGCTAAGAGTTGACACAAGATCCAATGGTACACAATCTATTTTAAAAACCCGACAGTCATTTCCCATCCCTTTCAGAAAGAAAAGTGATAAAATATTTGTCACTTCAGCTAGGACAGCACCTCACTGACCTTGATAGATCTAAAACAGAGTTTCTCCAACTTGGTAACTTTAAGATGTGTGGATTTCAACTCCTGGAATTCCCCTGTCATTCTAAGGTGGTGAGGGAGAGAGAGAACAGGGGCCTCCAACCTTGGCAACTTTAAGCCTGGAGGACTCCCAGATTTCCCCAGCCAACAAACAGAAGGGGGGAGGGATTGGAAACAATTCCGTAAGTTTCTCTTCGTGGTCAACTCTGCACTGAAAAGGTTAATTTAGATTAAATGAACGAGCTGAAGCGCCATAACTCTGAAGAGGACCAAGCAAATCAGAGACTCTTGGATGACAAGTCTCTGCTCTCAGGGAGAGTTTAAAAAAAACAAACCAAAATGGCAGCCTTGACTGCATGCCTGAAGCTCCGTCCTCTTTTGGGGTATCTGTGATGCCTGCAAAAAGAGGTATTGCTACCATCAAGGTTTTTTTTATCCTTCCCTAGAAACTCCCTGTCTCTTTGTAGGTAGCATTGTCTGTATGCAAAGAGGCATTGGGAAGTAATCACTGGAGGACAGAAAAAGGCAAAAGAAATAATTGTCCCAGGCGCTGTTCCCTTATTGGCTGAAAAAAAAAATGGGGATAGGGAAAAAAATGAAAGACCTCCAGTGACAAAGGAATGGAGCCCCTTTCTGGCCTTGTGTCTAGCCGCAACTCCCTTATGTCCTGCTGAGACTTATTTTCTCCCTGAACTTTATGATGCCATCTTAAAACAATGTGCATCATGATGGCATCACAGAAATAGCATTATGATGTAAGTCATCCTTGGCTTAGATGTTCAAAGATTTCCCACTTTCCTCCCAGCATCATCCAAGGGCCATTACTGGAGGACAGAAAAAGGCAAAAGAAATAATTGCCCTAGACACTTTTTCCCCACTGGCTGAAAAAAATGGGGGTCGAAAGAAACCCACCACTGTTCTCCCCAGTGGTGAGTTGTAATGCTCTCCATCCATCTTTGACTCTGTAGAACAGGGATTCCCAATTTTGGCAACTTTTAGGATGGGTGGACTTCAACACTCAGAATTTCCCATTCTGGGAGTTGAAGTCCGCAAGTCTTAAAGTTGCTAAGGTTGGACACCCCCGTTCTTAAAAATCCTTCCAGCATGATGTTTACTGACCAGTCTCATCCTTCTCTTTTGCAGCAATTCCCCAATTTCCTCTAAGACAAGAGCTGATGAACCTCACAGATGTTAGACCTCTTGAGATGGCCCTTGGATGATGCTGGGAGAAAGTGGGAAATCTTTGAATATCTAAGCTAAGGATGACTTACATCATAATGCCATTTCTGTGATGCCATCATGATGCACATTGCGGGAGAAGGCGAGAGAGAGGAAGGGAGGGAGATAAAGGGAGAGGGAGGAGGCGAGAGAGAGGGAGGGGGAGGGATGGAGGAGGTGGAAGATGGGGGGAGGGAGAAAGAGAGGGGGAAGAAGAGAGGGGGAGAGAGAGGGGGAGAGAGATCCTCCATCAACAATTGCCAGTGGGAATGATGATGCTCAAGACCAAAATTCAGGGAGATCCAAACAGACTTTATTATAACTTAAACTATTTGTCCCAACTTAGCTCTGCCCAAATTTGCAGGACTATAGTTCCCATCATCCTAAGTAATCAGAACAGAATACACCTGGATGAACCAAGACTGAAAAATGCTGCTTTCAGCTAGTCATTCTATGCAAGCCAATGTCCTCATGCAGATTCCATTACTTACCAAGATGGGCTGTCTACACCTCATTAAACCCTCTGGCTACTCCAAGTTCCTGGCTCAAATTCCAGGTCTCCCTCCTGCTAAAACATTTCATCTGCTTAAAGACAGGCCAACTTTTCCAGACTGTCCTACCGAAGAATATCCATTTCCTTCGTGTAGTAGACTATTTTCAAATTTTTCTGACTGTCCTACAGTACTTACTGGCTGGATTCTGGCAACATATTAAATTAGGCTAAGCTGGGATTTGGTAGTTTGTGGTTTCACATGTTGTGGGAACCCAGGGAGTCTCTCAGCCTGTTGCATGAGCCATGCAAGTATGGAATTAAGCCATAGAATGGTTTGGCCATGACATAGTATGCAATTCTGGACTTATGACCACAACTGAGCCCAAAATGTGTTGCAAAGCATGTTCTGTCCCATTTTACGATCTTTCATGCCACAGTTGTTAAGTGAATCACTGCAGCTGTTAAATTAGTACCACGGTTGTTAAAGGAATCTGGCTTCCCCATCGACTTTGCTTGTCAGAAAGTTGCAAAAGGGGATCACATTGCCCCCCCCCCCCCAGGGCTCTGCAATCGTCATAAATACGAGTCACTTGCCAGGCGTCTGAATTTTGATCACACGATCGCGGAGATGTGCAACGGTCGAAATGTGAAAAATGGTCAAAAGACTCTTTTTTGTAGCTCTGTACAGTCACTCAACAAACTGTTATAAGTTGAGGACTATCTGTATTATAGCCTGTTACTTGCATTTAGGGTTTGGCACATTCCGTGAATCAGTGGTGGGTTGCTAACCGGTTCACTCACGCTCGCACGCATGCGCAGAAGCATCCGAACAGATGGGCGGAGGCTTCCACCGCCGCCACTACCAGTTTGGCCGAACTGGGCTGAACCGGGAGCAACCCAACTCTGCTGTGAATCTACCTCCTGTGTCACACATTTCTATTTCCAAATAACGAAGGATAAAGAGGCAACTTTTTCACAAATGACAAAGGGTACTTGAGAGACCGCCTGCTGCCAATTACCTCCCAAAGACCCATTAGATCACACAGGGTTGGCCTCCTCCGGGTTCCGTCTACCAGCCAATGCCATCTGGCTACTACCCGGGGGAGGGCCTTCTCTGTGGCAGCTCCGGCCCTTTGGAACGAACTCCCCGCTGAGATTCGGACCCTCACCTCTCTCCAGGCCTTCCGAAAAGCCGTTAAAACCTGGCTGTGTCAGCAGGCCTGGGGTTGATGAGTTCCCTTCCCCTCTCGATTGTGTGTCTGTTCGTTATTTTAAAGGCTTGTATTTGTAGTTCTTGTGTTTCCCTTCCCCTCTTGGGTTTGTGAGCCGCCCTGAGTCCCGCTGGGAATAGGGCGGCATATAAATAAAACGAAACCTGAAACCTGAAATGACAGTTTTGACACCTGCTAACCGACCATCTATTTTACAGAAGGAAAACTGAGGCCCTGGTGCATTTTATTGGGGAATAATGCCCAGGAAGTCCTTTTGTCTGTGTAAAATCACACTGCAATGTGACAGAGATGCCTATTGTAAAATCTGTTTGTCTCCCCCACCCCCAGAGTGAAACTTAGTTTCCTTCATTAGGATGACCATATCTGGTTTGTATAAAAGTCCAGACATCCACCAAGAGGCAACGGACGAAAGATGCAGAAAAACTCTTGTATCATTTTTTTCCACCGCTTCACTTGAATTTTGCATCCCAGGCCTGGCAATTCTCCCATTTTGAAACAAGGCCTTTAAAAAAACACCTGGCTAACCTTGGCTGATCTTGAAGAAGCTAAGCAAGATGAGGTCTTTGGGTTGGATCTCTGTTCACAGGAGCAACGAGCAGCCAAAAATGGGGAAATCCTTGGAAACAGATCCTTTGCTTTTGTTAATCTAATCTGCAGTTTTCCCAGACCGAGTCGCCATTCCTGAGAGGTGTAGAATTCCAATTTTCATTAGCTACTGCAGCATGCTGTCTGGAATGATGGGAAATATAGCCCAATGCCTCTGATAGAATTCTGCTGCTTAGCCTGATGTCTCACTCAATCTTTCCTGCGGTGAAATGAGATGCTGAGTTCCCATTGCACGTGGGAGCAGTTTTCCTCAATCTAGAAGCCTCCAGACACTTGAGATCATCTGGATCTCCAAACCATGGATGGATGGATGGATGGATGGATGGATGGATGGATGGATGGATGGATGGCATTAAGAGTTGTTAACCTAATTTTGCGAAGCTTCTTCTCCAGTAACATTGTACTGCAAACTAGGGCATACAAAACCTTTACCAGACCAATTCTCAAATACAGTTCATCTGCTTGGAATCCACACTGTAAACTAATACGATCAAGCAGGTCCAGAGGTACTTCACAAGAAGAGTCCTCCACTCCTCTACTCACAATAGTATTGCCTATGCCACCAGGCTTGAAATTTTGAACTTGGACAATCTGGAATTATGCTGCCTGCAGTATGATCTAACCACAGTACACAAAATCGATTGCTACAAGGTCTCACCCGTCAACTATTTCTTCAGCTTCAATCTCAATAATACAGAGGCAAACAATCAATACAAACTCAAGGTGAACCGCTCCAAACTCCATTGCAGAAAATACAACTTCAGCAACAGTGGTCACCTGGAATGCTCTACCTGACTCCATTGTTACATCCTCAAACCGCCACAGCTTCAACCTTAAACTGTCTACCGTGGACCTCACCCCATTCCTAAGAGCTCCGTAAAGGGGGCATGCATAAGCGCACCAGCGTGCCTACCGTCCTTGTCCTACTGTCCCCATCTATTTGTATTATTTCTTTTGTTTATATCCATGTTTATATTTATACCTGATATCTTGTACATGTTTGACAAATGAATAAATACAAATACAAACAAGCTGGCAAAGAAGCCCTCCTTCTTCTGGTGCTAACACTTCGACCAAATAGCATTAATGGTCCTTTGAGAAGTGCAGTACAGAAGCAAACAGACAGTTCATGGATATCTCAGGAGCCAAGTTTAGCAAATAAGGATTTTAGAGCATGTATCACGAGCCATGTTCCCTTCCCTGCCCCTGATTTATTTTCTGTCTGGTTTTCTGTTATTAGAGAGGTTCCTGGGGGGAATGAGGCCTTTTAAAAGTAATAACAGGCAGAATTTGTATGTCATCGTAACATGTCTATGGTTGTTAATAGCTTAAAGAGACTGAAAAACATACCAGAGATGCAAAACGGTGCTCCTTTTGAGAGGCAGAAAGCACTGGATTTCTGTCCTCACTTTTGACACCCTACGTTCCCTGCTTCTGAGGATCTCATTCCCTTCTCCCTTTCCTCCTCTTCCTCAATGGTATTTTTGGTGAATGAATGAATGAGTGAATGAATGGAATGAATATCTCTGGGAACTAAAACAGGTATTGAATCAACTGAAGACTTCTGAATTTACAACCAATACCTAACCCTAGTAATGACACTTGTCCCAAGGGTAAGATCAGAAAGTCCACATGAATCAGAACAATAGAGGTTTCTCAGCAAAATTTCTCTTTATGGCAAGAACAAACATTCTTGAGGTTACACAAGAACACAACATAATTAAAAGATGGCAAAAGGAGACCACTGAGCAAGGAATAACATTGAAGGAGGTTATAGCTAAAGGACCTGACCTCCCTTATACTATTTAGAGCAGGGGTCACCAACCTTTCGGACCTCAGGGACCACTAAATTCATAATTTTAAAACCTGTGGACCACTAATGATCTGTCTAATGAACGACTGGGTGGGCATGGCCAATTCAATGTCACTCACATCGAGGGGTACCTTGCTAGTTTCTACTCACCATTCCTCACCTGCCCACCTGAGCTAATTAGGGCCCCAACAGGAAGTAGTTGTTGGAGCTAAGTAACAACATGAGAAAGAGTAGGAAAAACAGCTCAGTTCAAATTGGATCTGACCGAGGAGGAGGCTCAGCAGAAGCACCTCTCTGAGGACTATAACCATAGGCTTTCCATGCAGAGGAAAGACCTGTGGATATCCAAGGCTGGATATCGGCGCCTGGAGGCTCAGCGGGCTGAGATGGTCAGCCAGTTCCAGACCATGATGCAGTCCCACTGGAACGAGGCCCTTCGCCACCAGCGGTGCTTCCCTCCAGCCTTCACCCAAAGCCCCACACCAGGAAGCTGAAGAAGACCCCAAGTTGGAATTTCTGCCCCCCCTTCTACCCACACAAAAAGACCCGAAGGGGGAAACTCTCTGCAGCAACACAAGCGTTCATTAAATGTATCCATCCCAGGGGTGTAGTTTGAGGACCCCTGATTTCGTGCAATATAAAAAATGCAAATAATTTTTCTGCGGACCACCAAAATTTTCTTGCAGATCACCAGTGGTCCATGGACCACCAATTGGTGACTGCTGCTATAGAGGACCCTGAATAGGTTGGAGTGCCTGTGTAAAACCAATATGCTCAAGGCTCTTATGAATAACAACACATGGTGTGAATGTGGAGAGACACATAGCCCGGCCCGGCCGGCTACTACCAAAAACATGTACCGATAATGACGTTGGTGAAGACAAAGCCAAGAAGGTAGCTTCATTCTGGCAATTTAAAGTTTGATCTAGGCATGAAAGAAGAAGAAAAAGAACAACGTTTCCCAAAGAAAAGCTTCTGTTTTGTCTTCCCCAAATGGATGACAGCCAAGTATTGCATAGAACTGGTTCGTTATTAGAGGGTTATGACAAATCTTTGCAAAGCAGGTAAATCATTTTCTTCGCACGTTGGGTGAACTAGGCCTACATATCAAGACAAAATGGGTTGACGGAGCAGAGCATGTGATGCAAACACAATTGTGTTGTCTAACTTGGGTTTACAAGGTTGCGTGAACCCAACCTATGATCCCAATTTGTAGATTTGTTCTGTGTGTTGAATTCTTAAGTTCACCTGGGCAATCAATATTCCTTGACAAGATACTTGAGGTTGATGAGGACAAAATAGTTTTCCTGTTGCTGGACTGTGTCTCCCAGAGTCCCTAGGGGCCAGGTTCTTATGCTCTGGCCTCCTCACTGATGGAGACCAACATTTATAAGGACTTGCCATGACCTGCAAAGTACTAAATCTATCAAATTTGGGCTGGTTCTTTTGTGTGACCCCAAAATAAACATGAAAATTCCAAGCACAACAGACTTACCAGTCTCATTCTGAGCCCTAGAGTCTTCTTCTTCCACAAACATTTTCACCCATGGCTGAAGAAGCGTTGGGATTCGCCTTTGCTTCATTCTCCAGATGCTTGCAAAATTCTTTGAACCTTGTTTTTGAGTTTCCTCTGTTCTTGCAAATTGATGAAAGAGCTGCACCTGCATTTTTTTTTCATCTGTTACATGTCTTTGCATTGTTTCACAGCTGTTCCTAATCTGGGGAAACTCCAAGAAAGAGACACAGAACTGCAAGGTATTAAAGAGTGATGGCACAATGAAAAACATGGTACAAATGCACCCCCTTCATTGAAGTCTTTCAAATGCATAGCAGTTTCCAGAATTAATCAACAACACTGCCGCTTCTATGGTCTGAACAACTACAGATAGTCCTCAATTTATGACTGCAACTGAGACCAAATTTTCCATTGCTAAACAAGGTGGTTATTAAGTGAGTCACATCTAATTATACCACCTATTTTGTCATGGTTGTTAAGCCAATCATTGTAGTTGTTAAGTGAATTACATGGTCATTAAGCAAATCTGACCTCCCCTACTGACCTTGCTTGCTGGAAGCCAGAGTTGCTTAATGACCATGTCACAAGTCACAAATGGCATTCACTTGACCCTGCGTAGTTTGGACCACTGTAACCATATGCAGGTTGCCAAGTGCCTAAATTTTGATCATATGACTGTGGAGATGCTGTAATGTTGGTAAGTGCAAAGAAGGGTCATAGGCCACTTTTTTTAGTGCCATTGTGATTCAAATGATTGTTAAACAAATGGTAGTAAGTTGAGGGTTAAGGTAAAAATAAAGGTTCCCCCGCACATATGTGCTAGTCGTTCCCGACTCTAGGGGGCAGTGCTCATCTCCGTTTCAAAGCCAAAGAACCAGCGCTGTCCGAAGACGTCTCCGTGGTCATGTGGCCGGCATGACTAAATGCCAAAGGCACACGGAACACTGTTACCTTCCCACCAAAGATGGTTCCTATCTTTCTACTTGCATTTTTACGTGCTTTCGAATTGCTAGGTTGGCAGAAGCTGGGACAAGTAACAGGAGTTCACCCTGTTACGTGGTGTTAGGGCTTCGAACCGCCGAATTGCCGACCTTTCTCATCGACAAGCTCAGCATCTTAGCCGCTGAGCCACCGCGTCCCCTTAAGGTTGAGGGTTACCTGTATACAGTACATAGATCAATGTTTCTCAACCTTGAAAAGTTTAAGATATGTGGACTTCAACTCCCAGAGTTCCCCAGCCAGCATATTGAGGCATTCTGGGAGTCGAAATCTACATACCTTAAAGTTGCCAAGGTTGAGAAGCAACTCAGTATGGATAGGTACTATCAAGGTCTGCATATCTTGAGAACACAGTGTTGGAGAAGATACATCTAGATGGATAATCAAATGTCCCATTCAGTAGAAGGTACTTAGATTTATACATGATGGGGGGAAACGCCACCCAGCCCTCTTGAGAAGTAAACAGAGAAATAATGATGAGTCTGTGGTTTTTCTGCTGATCTGATTATTTTTTTTAATTTACTTTGTTGAAGGGTGATGGATGTTTTCTGGATTGCTGATACTGCAGACTGAAGGGAGGAAATTGTTAACATTTCCATCTCTTTGCAAGAGTGTCAGAGATTTGGTTGATGTTGAGAATTATTGGCATCGCCTTCAAGTTTCGCTTTCCGTTTCTTTGCATCTGATTACTGGGGAATTTAAACTGTAATAACTCATAAAACCTGCCTCTGGTTTCAGCTTACAATATGCAGTTGGCTCCGACCACTCATAAATGGGAAAGAGATGGATTTATCCACAGGAGGAGCTGCCGTAGCTATTGAACCAGCCAAATTGGAAGATTTAGACGGTTAAGATTGATTGCAGAGGTGGCATGTGGTTGGGTCTGTGTGAGGCTGTCTTCCTCTGTGATAGAAAGGGAGGTTCCATCTTTGATGAAAGAAATATGCTGCTGCTTCTCCTGAAACCATTATGGGACCCATCAGTCCAGGATAACTTTCACCTAGACTGCTTTTTTCTAAGGAAGAGCCATGAGGGAAATGGATGACCTAGAACAGTGACGGCTAACCTTTTTTGGCTCTCGTGCCAAAAGGGGGGAGCGCAGGGGGATCATGAGCGGCCGTGCCACACCCATAATGCTATACGCGCACATCCCCCTGCGCACATGAGCCCGTCTCCTTTTGGCATGGTGTCCAGAGACTTTCTAGGAGCCTGAGGAGGGCGAAAAATGGCCCTACAGACAAACCAGAAGTTACTATTCGGCCCTTCAAAAGAAGGCCGAAGTCAGCATCTCATAGGTTCCCCATCACGGACCTAAAGCCATTTCAGACATGTTTCAGCCCTGAGATAGTATTGATAGTGTCCATTGATGACCTCTGAAGTAGCTAGGATGGAGGGAGGCGAGAGTACTGGCCAGGGCTGAAATGCTCTGAAGTCTGGTACCGGTTTGGTTCACGGGCACATGTGCGCCAAACGCATGCTTCAGGTGCATGCGCACTGCAGGTGCTAAGAAGCCTTTTCTGAGTCTGCAAAGGTAAGTAGAACAGCGAGAGGAGGGTGGACAGCTGTGCCGTGTGATTTAGATTCTCTAGGAAGCAGGATTTTCTGCTTTCTAGCAAATATAAAACCTGCGGCACAGCTGATTGTCACACAGCTGATTGACAGAACTTTTTAAAAACTTTTTAAAGCATTTTTTTACTATTTATTCACCCAAAACAGTAGTAAAAAAATGCTTTAGAAAAGTAAAAAAAAAAAAAGAGGTTCTGACGCTCGTGCGGCACAGCTGATTGTCACAGCTGATCACCGGAATCTTTTTTAAAAACTTTTTAAAAGCATTTTTTACTACTGGTTCGGGCGAATAGGTAGTAAAAAATGCTTTCAAGGGTTTTTAAAAGGTTCCGACGATCAGCTGTGACAATCAGCTGTGCTGCGCAATCATTGGAACGGTGTTTTAACTTTTTTAAAGCATTTTTTGCTAGCGGTTTGGGTGAACCGACCTGAACCGGTAGCATTTCACCCCTGGTACTGACCCTCCTTGATCTCACTGCATTCTTTCATAGTATCCTTCTGGACCAAACTATAGGGATTAGGAGGGGAAGGACATGGTATTGTAGTGATTTTCCTTCTCTGTAACCAAACTTCCAGTTAATTGTTGGAAGAAATATCCTTCTGGGTTCAGTTCCAAGTGGGGAGAAAGACACTGGAAACATGGAGGCTGATTGGAAAGTTGGTTTTGATGGTGAACAGGACCACATGGCTTCACGTTCTGGGCAAAAAGGCACATGGAGTGGAGAGAAAGAGAGATTTATACCCTCTGTTGGGATTTGAATTTGAGCTTGTATTCTGATTGGTTGTCAGACTCCTGTGAGCCATGCAGGGGTAACTTTGTAGGTTGTGTGTGTCCCAGGCTTGGTTGACCCTTGTTGGGTGATGATGTAATGAAGGGGCTTTGGGCAACTCCTCCTATGGCTCTGCCTGAAGGAGGTAGATTTTTGTTATGTAGAATAGACTGGCCCAGGCCTTAATGGTCCATTGACAAAGGTGGGGGCTGAGTTTCTGCCTCCCATTTAGGGGAAATATTTCCCAAAATATCTCATTTTCCTAGGAGAGGGGTGGGTGCTAACTTCCTACACTATGTTGATAGGAAGGGAAAGCTGGAGTCAAAACCTCTTGACCTGTGTGGGGGGGGGAGTCACAGGCTAATTACTCTTATGTAGCCTGTACTTGAAGTAATTGGGTGAGGTCACCTGCTAGCATGGGGTCAAGTATCCTCAATACACTGAGGATGCCCTATTAAGGGACTACTAGCACATAGATCCTCTGGATCCAAGGCTACCCTTGAAGACCTCTCGAAAGCTTCAGTTGATCTAGAATCCAATCACGTGGGCAGATATGGTCATGCCACAATATGCCCACGGGATTTCTCTGCTCTCTCAACTTCACCGGGAAATTAATTTTCAGATGGATTGAGCAGTTGAAGACAACATTGAGACATAAAGAAGGTGACCTTGCAGCATCTAGCTCACCGATCCATTGCACATTTTTTATCCGAACATTCCCATTGCAACCCTTGAATCTCAAGAAGTCAATGTTCCTTTTTTCACTTACACTCCTCTGTGAAGAGCAGAAGGGCAAGAGGTTACCTGAGGTCATCACTTATGAATATGTGTTACTGATGGATATGTATGCCTACCTCATTTTCCCTTCTTCCTGAAAGGCATAAGTAGACGTGCATCTCCTCATTTGCAGGAGATTTTCACTATACCAGTGTTTCTCAACCTTGGCAACTTGAAGATGTCTGGACTTCAACTCCCAGAATTCCCCAGCCAGCGAATGCTGGCTGGGGAATTCTGGGAGTTGAAGTCCGGACATCTTCAAGTTGCCAAGGTTGAGAAACACTGCACTATACTTTTAAAGAAGACAACTCCTTCCCCGATACATAAGGTAAAGGTTCCCCTTGCACATATGTGCTAGTCGTTCCTGACTCTAGGGGGCGGTGCTCATCTCCGTTTCAAAGCCAAAGAGCCAGCTCTGTCTGAAGACATCTCCGTGGTCATGTGGCCGGTATGATTAAACACTGAAGGCGCATGGAACACTGTTACCTTCCCACCAAAGGTGGTTCCTATTTTTCTACTTGCATTTTTTACATGCGTTCAAACTGCTAGGTTGGCAGAAGCCGGGACAAGTAATGGGAGCTCTCTCAATTACATGGTGCTAGGGATTCGAACCGCCGAACTGCCGACCTTCTGATTAATAAGCTCAGCATCTTAGCCACTGAGCCACCCTTACATATACTGTTTAATAAACACTGCAGTGAGCCTTGTTTATTTGATTTGGGTCCTGAGTTTTGATCCATGACTGAGAAACCTCTGGGTCCAAGATCATCTATTAATCCCAAACCACATAGAGCCTAACTATTTGAATTCTGTTCCTGTCACATTACTTCTGCCCATCATACATAATCAGATAAAGTTGGTAGACCTACTCTGGGTCTAGGCATGATATGTTAGCAGCCTTCCAAGTATTTTAGGGGCTGTCAGTTTTGGTTGCCATGATGTAAAAAAAAATGTGGAGACTCTAGAGAAGAGTGCAGAGAAGAGCAACAAAGATGATCAGGGAACTGGAGGCCAAAACATATGAAGAAAGGTTGCAGGAACTTGGTGTGTCTAGTTTAATGAAAAAAAAGGACTAGGGGAGACATGATAGCAGTCTTCCAATATCTCAGGAGCTGCCACAAAGAAGAGGGAGTCAATTTTACTCATCTGATATATTGGGTGATTACCTCTAATAAGTTTAAACTCTCTTGAGTGTGTGTGTGTGTGTGTGTGCGTGCGTGCGTGCGTGCACGCTTTATTGGCTTCTTTCATTGATCCTTGTTTCTTTCCTCCATCCACCTATACCATAAAAATAAGGAGGTTAAAAATGGTGAAACTCAAATGAAATATATTAGAAAGGGAAATAACATAAGGAGAATTGTACCCAGTTGAAACTGCTATTAGAAGGAACAGGAAGTTCCAATGTACTGTGTATATATAGTGTATGTCTAAGTTCTCTCTGTGTGTATTTTGTATGTTTGTAAATCATTTTTTTTTAAAAAAAAAAGAAGAGGGAGTCAAGCTATTCTCCAAAGCACCTGAGGGCAGGACAAGAATGGAAGATCATTCAAGAAAGAACTAATCTATAACGAAGGAGAAATGTCCTGACCGTGAGAACAATTAATCAATGGAACGGCTTGCCTTGAGACATAGTGGGTGCTCCACTGGAGGTTTTCAAGGACCAATATTTGTTCAGATCTCCTGCCATGGGCAAGGAGTTGGTCTGGAAGATCTCCAAGGCCCCTTCCAACTTTATTATTCTATGCTCTAATCTTCCAATGTATTAAACAGTGTCATCTAATGGGACTTAGGAAGCAGTCCCATCAGATGACGCTGTCTGGAACAGTTCTCTCCAGATATTTTGGACATTTTGCTCTTTATTACAAGACCCTACCTAGCTCTGTCTTCAGGCTTTGGGGCAGAGTAGGTTATGGTCTCTCCGTACCATCTTCCTTCTGTTGCCTGCTGTTGTTCTATTTCTTTGATTCTCCAGTTTGTTTGTCACCAGGAGTTATTGAGAAGTTGTGTTATTTCTCAACAATAGAAATATCTGGTAGAAATAGAGACGTAAGTAAAAATGGCTGCAGCCTGAGCATCTTCGAAAGAACCCTGGAAGGCCTCGGAAACTTTCAAACCTCCTTTTGTTCCCCATCTTCCTCACCCCTCTGCCTCAACCCATAATGATTCCCAATCATGGAGCCTTACACACCCCATAATTCAGGAAGCTGAGTAATGGAAGAAACAACAACCATTTAATCACTCAGCACTGGTGGTCTCTCCACAGAGAGGTAAGGGAGGGAAGCGTTTCTCAAAAGCTGCGGTTACCCCCCCTCCTGAATTTGGGGTAGAAAAAAAGGAAGCCTTGGGCAGAAGGAGGAGTTCCCTGCACGGAGAGTTGGGGGCATGGCGTGGGAGCAAGCAAAGGGGGTCTTCCCGTGGAAAAAAGGAGCTCCCATCGGCAATCAGCTCATAAGCCAGCTACTGTGGGAGATTGAAGGAATCATGCTAGGCAGGCTGAAACGCCGGGATTTTAATGAAACGCTGGAGCCAAAGAGGTTTTGGCAACCTGGAGCCTTTCAGATCCTGTTCCCAGAATTCCCCAGCCGGAATGACCACGAGGAGCTGAAGTTGCAAAGGAAGGCAGCTATTATGATTTTATATTCAGTAGCTGTATTTCATTGCAGTTTGCTTTTTAAAACAAAACAAGTAAGCCCTTTGTTGAAATGTCTTTGAATATTAGTAACTAAGTCTGGTCGTTATGTTGTTGGTTTGAACTTCAAGCTGGGCGATTTGGTGGCAAACGTTTCATCCCCATTCGAGGAGACATCTTCAGTGTGCTTTGGACAATCCATGTCTCCTCGAATGATGGATGAACGTTTGCCACCAAATTGCCAAGCTTGGACCTCAAACCAACAACCTAAGTCTTTTGGACCAAAGGTTGTCTTAGTGGACAACCAGCTAAATATGAGCCAGCAGTACTGAGCAGCAGCAGCCAAAAAAGCCAATGCAATCCTAAATTGCTTTAACAGAGGGATACACTCAAGATCAACTGAGGCACTAATACTACACTATAAAGCCCTAGTAAAGCCACACCCAGAGTATTGCAACCAGTTTTGGTCACCACATCATAACAAAGATGTTGAAACGCTAGAAAGAGTGCAGCGAAGAGCAACCAGGATGATTAGGGGACTGGAGGCTAAAACATATGAAGAACAGTTGCAGGAACTGGCCATGGCTAGTTTAGGGAAGAGAAGGACCAGGGGAGACATGATAGCAGTCTTCCAATATTTGAGGCGCTGCCACAGAGAGGAGGGGGTCAAGCTATTTTCCAAAGCACCCAAAGGCCAGACAAGAAATAATGGATGGAAAATGACCAAGGAGAGATTCAACCTAGAAACAAGGAGGAACTTTTCTCACAGTGAGAACAATCAACCAATGGAACAGAAGTTGCCTTCGGAAGTTGTGGGAGCTTCATCATTTAAAACTTTCAAGAAGAGATTGGACTGTCATTTATCAGAAATGGTGTAGGGTCTCTGCTTGGGCAGGGGGTTAGACTAGATGACCTACAAGGTACCTTCCAACTTTATTAATCTGTTTAGTTTATGGTCAGTAGCTGCAGGTAGTTCTTTACCTACGACCAAAATTGGGACCAGAATTGGCACTAAGCAAAAAGACAGATGTTAAATGAATCATTCCTGATTTTGCAACCTTTATTGCCACCATTGATAAGTGAGTTGCTGTAGTAGTTAAATGAATCACACGGTCCTTAAGCAAACCTGGCTTCCCCCATTGGCTTTGCTTGTTGGAAGGTCCCAAATGGTGACCAGGTGACCTCAGGATGCAGCAACCATTGTAAATACGTATATGCTGGTTGCCAAGCACCAAATTTTGGTCACATGACCGTGAGGATGCTGTGACAGTTGTAAGTGCAAGGACTGGTTGTAACTTTGAACAGTCACTAAATGAATAATTGTAGGTGGAAGACTACCTGCATATTTTACCGCAAACAAAACAGGTAAGTCCTTAGTGCAAAGAATTTAGGGAGAAGGGGAAAGTTTATTAAGTAACACAAGATGTTTACCTGCGTTATCATTGACCAGCATCAAAATCACTCTAGTAATTTAAAGGTGATTTGTTATTTTAATTTGGAGAGGTTTTTTGGGGGGATTCTTCCAGGTGTGAGATTCAGCCGGTTCAGATCGGTTCAGGTGACCCAGATGCTAATTATACATCTGGTTTGTCAAACTGGTAGTTGGAAGGACTGGCTGGCCCTGCCCACCCTGCCCCTCCTCTCCCAGGAGTCTCCATTCTCCTGGAGACTCCATTCTCCTGGCCCGTTCATCATGCCAGGTAAGTGCAGGGCCTGCGCGGAAGGTCTGGGAGGGCGAAAAACAGGCCTCCTTGAAGTCCGGAAACGGGCCCATTTCTGCCCTCCGGAAGGCCTCCGCAGCCCAAGGGAGAACATTTTCGCCCTCCCGGAGGCTCAAAGAAAGCATTCCAGAGCCTGGGGGGTGAAAACGGGCTCTCTCCACCATGGTGCAGAAGGCCAACTAGGCCACGCCCCCCAGCCATGCCCCCCCCCTCCTCCCAGCAACCGGGCAGAGATTTTTCAATCCCACCCCTGGGTGCTTCTAAGGTCAATCAGGTAGACCAAGATCAGGGTTTTATTTCTTTTTGTTTCTGTATCTGTTGTCCTGTTTTTTTCCCCCCTTGGGCTGAGTTCCAGCAGCTTCTGTCCTTTCCAATATTCAAAACTCCATCAAGAGAAATTTGAAATAAATCCTCCAACATCTGAAGAGTAAGGTTGGAAGGCAGTAATCTCTTTCCCAGCAGAAAAAAAAATATTCTGAGAGGTTTTCAAGGCAAGATTCCGCTAACGGGATTCCAAACTTGCAGAGTTCTTGGATTCCAATGGTTTCCTTTTCCAGGCAATTAAATATAAATTATACATTAAATATACATTAAAAAATATTTACAAATTGTTTCTAGCCCCCCACGCCCCAAATTCATTGCCTGGCTTCACCCAGTTTGAAGAGAGGATGTACCGTAACCCTTTATATACCTACAAAGGGGCAATCTTTGCCCTCACTTACCCCCACACACAAAGTGCTTATTCTCACAAAATATTCCTTTTCATTTTTATTTGTTTGGCTTGCTAATTTGATGGTTTGTGTGTGTGTGTGTGTGTGTGTGTGTGTGTGTGTGTGTCTGTCTGTCTGTCTGTCTGTCTGTCTGTCTGTCTGTCTGCGTACATATGCATGTGAGCAAAGGGGAAACGTATAGGAATAACTGTGCTGTGGAATAAATTATCATCATCAGTCTGGCTGAACCCATATTGTTAAAAATTTTCAAAAATAAATCTGGAAGAGATCTGTCTGGGATGATTTAGGGGTAATTAATTTCTACCTAGGGGGAAGTAAGGTAGATTTTAAAGCTCCCCCCCCCCAATTTCAGTTTCACCAACAGTTATGTTGGTGTCCCTGTTGCATCCTTGATTTCCTTCCTACATTGGCTCCAGGGGTAGTAGTAACTTACTTTCCAGTTTGCAAATGTGAGCGCACGCATCCATGCGTGCGCTCGACCTTCCACGCATGCACTTTGGCTTGAAAACGTGCCTAAATAGGACGACATACGGCTGGGGTGGGTGGGCAAGCCCACCCGTGATTTTCACTACCAGTTTGAGTAAACCAGTTCGAACTGGCTGAATACTCACTCTGATTGGCTCCCTTACACCGAAAGTGACTTGAGCAGTATAAAAACACCTGATGAAAACAAATGCTATTTTGGTTGATCTGGAGGGCGCCTGGTACATGTAGTCCTCGACTTACGACCACAACTGAGCCCAAATTTTATATGGCTAAGTGAGAAATTTGTTAAGCGAGTTTTGCTGCATTTTACAATTTTTCTTGCCACATTAAGGGAATCACTGCAGTTGTTAATATGGCTGTTAAATGAATCTGGCTTCCCCCTTGACTTTGCTTGCCAAAAGGTCATAAAAGGGGACCCACATGACGCAGGGACACTGTAACCATCATAAATATGAGTCAGTTGCCAAGCGTTCGAATTTTGATAATGTGACCATGAGGATGCTGCAACGGTCGTAAGTGTGAGAAATGGTCATAAGTCACTTTTTTCAGTGCTGTAGTAACTTTGAATGGTCACTAAGTGAACTGTTGTAAGTCAAGGACTACCTATACGCTACACGTAGTTATGATCTACGACAGTGTTACTCAACCTTGGTCACTTTAAGAGCTGTGGACTTCAACTCCCAGAATTCCCCAGCCAGCTATGCTGAGCCCAAGGGAGGGATCAAACACATAATCAGTCGTGAGGCATTTTGCACCCACGAGAGAGCTAGGTCCAGCCCACCTTGGATTCCTGGTTTACTGCCAAATTGCCTTGACTGTTAATAGTTCAGATTCTTAAAGAGAGTGTAAGCTTGCAATTAATCTTTATACCCATATGAGCAAGCAGTGTGCTGCGGTTGTCAAAAAAGGGAACACAGTTTTAGGCTGTATAAACAGAGGGATAGAATCAAGAAGTGTTAATACCACTTTATAATGCCTTGGTAAGGCCACCCTTGGAATACGGCATCCAGTTTTGGTTGCCACGATGTAAAAAAGATGTGGAGACTTTAGAAAGAGTGCAGAGAAGAACAACAAAGATGATTAAGGGATTGGAGGTTAAAACATATGAAGAATGGTTGCAGGAACTGGGTATGTCTAGTTTAATGAAAAGAAGGACCAGGGGAGACATGTTAGCAGTGTTCCAATATCTCAGGGGTTATCACAGAGAGGAGCGGGTCAAACTATTCTCGAAAGCACCTGAGCGCAGGAGAAGAAGCAATTGATGGAAACTAATCAAGGAGAGAAGCAATTTAGAACTAAAGAGAAATTTCCTGACAGTTAAAATGAATCAGTGAAACAACTTGCCTCCAGAAGTTGTGAATGCTCCAACACTGGAAGTTTTTAAGGAGAGATGGGACAACCGTTTGCCTGAAATGGTATAGGGTCTCCTGCCTGAGCAGAGGGTTGGACTAGAAGACCTCCAAAGCCTCTTCCAACTTTTCTATTCTATTCTATCTTTCCTAATTTCATTCTATTCTATTCTATTTTACTCTACTCTATTCCATTCCATTCCAACTGGCTGGATCTCTGATTTCCCTGGCGCTTGACAACCTGGCTTGCAATTGGCTGTCCCCAATATTAATCCCTTTCCTGCTTTTCATACTGCTTCCAAGCCATCGCTGAAGGCGTTGGTCCCAACTCGTCAGCATCCATGCCACTTGCTTTAATTAAGGGAATCTGTTTAGCAGATGGCAGGCAGTACAAGGGGAAGTACAAACCTGTTGAGATCCTCAACAGGAACACTGTGGGTGTCAGTCTGCCTGCCTGCCTGCCTGCCTTTTCTAGTGTGCCTTTATAGATAACAGATAACAGACAGAATAGCAGAGTTGGAAGGGACCTGGGAGGTCCTCTAGTCCAACCACCAGAAAACCCTATAGTATCATTTCAGGCAAATGGTTGACCAATCTCTTCTTAAAAACTTCCAGTGTTGGAGCATCCACAACTTCTGGAGGCAAGTTGTTCCACTGATTAATTGTTCTAACTGTCAGGAAATATCTCCTTAGTTCTAAGTTGCTGCTCTCCTTGATTAGTTTCCACCCATTGCTACTTGTCCTACCCTCAGGTGCTTTGGAGAATGGTTGGCAGCCACAACCACCCCTTCTTTGTGTTAGAATTCCCTCCCACCTCATCCCCTTTGAGCATCTCTCAAGTTAAAATCATGTGAAATAACAGATGGGATGACCTCGGGGTGGAAATAACCCCAGAAAACAAGGAGGCAGAGGCAGACCCTATCAGAATTACACAATCAGGTGGCCCTTGTAGAACAGGAATAGCTGTGGGGCAACCAGGTCTGTTCCTTCATAGGCAAAGAAGTCAGTGATTGAAAGTGACAAATAGACCCAAACACAGACACCAGGGTAAAAATTGCTCTACAGAGGCTGTCATAATTGTGCAGCCATTTCCTGTAGGATGGGAGAATTGAAATAGACTAGTTGGCAGGGCAACTAGTTTTTCTACTTCGCCATGAGGAGTGAAGAAGTGATGGAATTGACAAACACATAGGAACAAGCAAATCTGTAGTAAAAGATGTATTTGACGTTCCTTATTATTTTAGGGACACTGTAAGGGCAAATGAGGCGGCTGCAACAGAACATCAGAGCACCAAACCTCACCAACTTTATTTCAAAGTAGTGCTAATACACAAATGCCCTGATATACCCCTTCTTTTACAAGAGCCGAGGTGGCGCAGTGGTTAGGGTGCAGTATTGCAGGCCACTTCAGCTGACTGTTATCTGCAGTTCAGCGGTTCTAATCTCACCGGCTCAAGGTTGACTCAGCCTTCCATCCTTCCGAGGTGGGTGAAATGAGGACCCAGACTGTGGGGGCAATATGCTGACTCTGTAAACTGCTTAGAGAGGGCTGAAAGCCCTATGAAGCGGTATATAAGTCTAACTGCTATTGCTATTCTACTTTTGCTTTTTCTCCAAATTGTACTCCTTGGTAGGAATCCAGCGGGAAGGGGCGCTCAAAAATAAAGAGGGGAGATATTGAAGGTATGAAAGGAACTCAGGGGAGAGATAATAAAAAGATAATAAAATAAAATAATAAGTAAATAATATAAGAATAAATAAATAGATAAATAAAGTAATTCTGTATTTATTCTGTATTTAAACGCAGTCGCTCAGTGGCTAAGATGCTGAGCTTGTTGATAAGAAAGGTCAGCAGTTTGGCGTAACAGAGTGAGCTCCTGTGACTTGTCCCAGCTTCTGCCAACCTAGCAGTTCGAAAGTAGATAAATAATGCAAGTAGAAAAATAGGAACCATCTTTGGTGGGAGGGTAACAGCATTCCATGTGCCTTTGGCGTTCAGTCATGGTGGTAACATGACCACGGAGACATCTTCAGAAGCACTGGCTCTTCAGCTTTGAAACGGAGATGAGCACCACCACCCTAAAGTTAGGAATGATTAGCACATATGTGTGAGGGGAACATTTTACCTTTATCTAATTCTTGACTTACAACACTTCATTTAGTGACCGTTCAACGTTACAATGCCACTGAAAAAAGTGACTTATGACCAGTTTTCACACTTAAGATTGTTGCAGCATCCCCAGGGTCACATAATCAAAATTTAGGCACTTGGCAACTGAGCCATATTTATGACGGTTGCAATGTCCAGGGGTCTTCTGATCCCCTTTTGCAACCTTCTGACAAGCAAAGTCAATGGGGAAGCCAGATTCACTTAACAACCATGTTATTAACTTAATAACTACAGTGATTTACAACCGTGGCATAAAAGGTTGTAAAATGAGACAAAATTCACTTAACAAATGTTTCGCTGAGCAACAAACATTTTGGGCTTAATTGTGGTTGTAAGTCGAGGACTATCTGTAAATAAACAATAAAAAGGATAATTTAAAAAAGAGATAATAAAAAGGAGATAATAAAGGCAACAGAAATATCTCTTTAAAAAAATTGAGGATAGTCAACAATCTCATGTATACATGGCTTTATCTAAATGCCCTTATCTAGTACTAGTTGTGCCTCAGATAGATGGATGGATGGATGGATGGATGGATGGATGGATGGATGGATGGGTGGGTGGGTGGGTGGGTGGGTGGGTGGGTGGGTGGATGGATGGATGGATGGATGGATGGATGGATGGATGGATGGATGGATGGATGGATAGATAGATAGATAGATAGATAGATAGATAGATAGATAGATAGATAGATAGATAGATAGATAGATAGATAGATGATCGTTTGATCCCAGGTTTGATCCCAGGTGTGGTTGCAAGTAATAACACCTCCCTCCCTTATACTAGTTGGAGGGCCCTGAATAGTTGAGGGTTGGAGTGCCTGTGTAAAACCAATATGCTCAAGTGGAGGCTCTTAGAAGATAAACAACACCCTGTGTGAATGTGAAAAGACACAAAGACTGGTCCATCTGCTGGTATGTCGACTACTATCGGTATCAGACACATGCATCAATAATGATTTATTTTTGGCCAACAACAAAGCCAAGAAGGTGGCTTCATTCTTACAGTTCAAAGTTTGATCTAGACAAGGAAGGGGAAGGGGAAAGAAGAAGGAGAAGGAGAAGGAGAAGGAGAAGGAGAAATAATAATAATAATAAATCTGCACGCATCAGGCTAAAATTCCAGCATCGTGATTATTGTCAAAAACCAGGTTTGTTCCCTTTTTTTGATAAGAATTTGCCAGAAGGGGGCATCAGGGAGGCTCAAACATGATATGGGGGAGATGAGCAATTTGCTTATGAGTGTATTTTCCCCACTTCAGAATAGTTGCCAGCAAGGAAAAGGGCAAGGGGAGAGAACTTTCTCCTCTCCCATGTGTTCAACAGAATAAACAATCTGGGGGTGGGGGTGGTGTTCATTAACGATATAGTTGTAGATAGAAACATGGTCTTAGGGGAGAAGATGGAGGAAAGGAGGGCAAGGGATTGAATCACAACTGAATGTAAATCTTTAAAAAATGAGAAATCCCCCTTCCATACAATCTCAGGCAGAAAGGAGCAAAATTTTGATGGCCAAGTTCTATTTTGGTCCACACAGTCTCAACTGGGTTAGTTATAAACCCATTTGCACAATATGATTTATTTTTTAACCTTGGTTTATTGTGGTTTAGCCTGCTGTACAAACACAACCCATTTATCCAATCTCTAACCCACTGTTTTCATTACTAAAAGCAATCCCGGTGGCTTGATTTTTAAAGGAAGTTATGTGGCTTCCTCTAAAAATAGCTTAGTCAGGTCCCTTGCAAAGCTAATGTTTGTCTTTATATCACATGCTAAAGCAGGTCAGTTTTGTGCGGTTTAGCTTCTTTGGTCTGCTCTGTGAGTGCCTTATGCAAATACAGAATTTTGGTTTAATCTGGTAAGCAAGGCAAGCATGTTGCACACCAGGAAATCACCTCCACTAGAGGACTAGAATCAACTTTGTTGAGATTGGCTATAACAACAGCATTTGCTACACGCTTCTTCCTTCATATACTGGTAGTCCTTGACTTAAAACCGCAATGGAGCCCAAAGCCCAAATTTTTTGTTGTTAAGTGAGAGATTTGTTAAGTGAATTTTGCTCCATTTTATGACCTTTTTTTGCCATAGTAGTTAAGTGAACCACTGCAGTTGATTAGCTAGTAACCCTGTTGTTAAGTGAATCTGGTGTCCTGGGTGGGGGAAGGAAGGGAGAATACGGAAGAAAATAATAATATATAAGTAGATATTCAAAAGTAAGATACAAAGGGGAGAAACACAATCGGGATAGATTTGAGAAGGAAAGGGAATAAGAAATGATATTCAACTATTTTTGGGTCTGCGGAAATACCATCCCAAGAAAATAAAAATTAAGAGCTGGAAGAGACACCTACAATAATAGAAAAGAGAAAGGAAAAGAGGAAAGAAGGAGATGATAGGAAGAGGAGGGAAGGAAGAGGTGGAAGGAGAAGGAGAGAGGGCAGGAAGAGGAAGGGGAAGAGAAGAGTAGGGAAGAGGAAAGGGAAGAAGGAAGGGAAAGGAGAGAGGAAGGAAGATAGAGAGGTGAGGAGAGGAAGATGGAAGGGAGAAGGAGAGAAGGAGAGAAGGAGAGAGGGCAGGAAGGGGAAGAGGAAGAGGGGAGGAGGGGAGAGGTAAGGAAAGAAGGAAAGGAAAGAGGAAGGAAGAAAGTAGAGAAGGAAGGGAGGGAGAAAAGAAAGGGAAAAGAAGATGGTGTCAAAACAGGCGAGGGATGGTAAACAAAGCAACCCGAATGGTATATTATAACCCTGTAAATGGAATGACAAATTTATAAGAATGATGAATATAAAAAAGAATAATAGCTATGTGAATATATATCTATAATTGTATATAGAGAACAAAACATAAAAAAACTTTTCGAGAAAAAAGTGAATCCGGCGTCCCCATTGACTTTGCTTGTCAGAAGGTCGCAAAAGGGGACCATGTGACTCTGGGGACACAGCAACGGTCATAAATATGAACCAATTGCCAAGCACCTGAATTTTGATCCCATAATCACAAGGATGCTGCAAAGGTGGTAACTGTAAAAAATGGTCATGTCACTTTTTTCAGAGCCGTCGTAACTTTGAACGGTCACTAAACTAACTGTTGTAAGTTGAGGACTAACTGTAACATTTTTTGACAGCCTTGTGAGACCCTTGGAACAGTTCACTACCTGCAAGTCTCCCCCCCCCCACTTTACTAGCGTTCAATGTCTGACGTCTTTTACCACTTAAGCCTGTTTACCTGTAGTTCAATGAATCAGGAAGGCATCCTTGAATGAGATCCTGTTGGTTAAGCAAATCTTCTACAGCAGGGATGTCAAACTCCCAGCCCACAGGCCAGATGTGTCACATGCTGGCCACACCCACGGCAGGGGTAAAATCCATGTACCTTTGCTACAGGTTCGGTAGCAATGTGAGTGCATGTTCGCATGCACCACCCCTACCCCCGCATGAGCAGGACCTTCTGTGCCAGTGGTGGGATACGACCTGTATGCCCCAGTACGGGCGTACCAGTGCCTGCTGGGAGCACCAGGTACTGTTCTGGTACGGTGCTCTGGAGGGCCCACCCGCCGCCCACACTCCTTAACTGTATTTGAGCTATTCAGGGCTTCTGCACACGCAGATGGAGCGTACAGCACCTGACGACGCTCCACCGAGCAGCTGGAGTGTCGCGGAGGTGTTGCGGAGCCTCACAGGCAGTAATTACCCATTTACATGCTGCACGCGTTCACGTGGTGGACTCACGGTCCTGTTGCACCATACCAGTTGCACCGGCATCCGGAACCCACCACTGTTCTGCACATGTACAGAGTGTCAAAATGACGCCCGGGTGGGTGGACGGAGCCTGCTACTAAGCACACCTGAAAAGGTAAGCGGACAGAGAGGGAGGGGGAATCCACTGTGCCACGCAATTTAGATTAGCTAGAAAGCAGGAAATCCTGCAATTTTTTTTACTACTGGTTTGGGCAAACAGCTGGCATCTTTACAACCGGTTCGGGCACACTGGTCCGAACCAGTAGCATTTCACCTCTGGCCCATGCCCAGTTTAGCAAAGGTGGAAAAAGTCCCGATACATCATGTGATGATGCCGCCGTGACGATGTGAATTTGACACTCCTACAGATAGTTCTCAACTTAGAACCACAATTGAGCCCAAAATTTCCACCGCTAAGCAAAACATTTGTTAAGTGAGTTGCGTCCCATTTTACAACCTTTTTTTGTCATAAATACATGCCGGTTGCCAAGCACCCGAATTTTGATCATGTGACTATGGGGATGCTGTAATGGCTGTAAGTTTGAAAACTGGTTGTAAGTCATTCTTTTTTTAGTGCTATTGTAACTTTGAACAGTCACTAAGAAAATGATGGTCTGCACTTGGTTTCTGTGTCCTTGAGGAGCTACAAATGAACCAAGAATTACTGGGAAAATAACATGCCGAAAGTATTATCGGTTATGAAAGATCAATAAAATGTCTGGCAATAGTAAGTTTCTTTTAGAAGGAACAAACACCAGATGTTCTGAAAGTATCACATAAATATGATATCCAAGAAGGAAAACCCAGGCACACCAAAATAGAATCACTTTCCATGAGATGGGTGGCCATATAATTTAATTAATACAAAGATGATAGATAGATAGATAGATAGATAGATAGATAGATAGATAGATAGATAGATAGATAGATAGAAGATAGACAGACAGATAGATAGAAGGCAGACAGACAGACAGACAGACAGACAGACAGATAGACAGATGAGACAGAGGGGGGTGGCGATAACATATCTGTTGTTATTGATGTGAATATTCCAGGTTTTATTCTGAAGATTTATGAACTGATCATTACAAACGATTTGCTATAAATTCTAACATACTGCACATAGTGCTTCCAGAAGGAAAAATTATACTCTTCAGATAGAGTAATATTTTACTAACTATCTCACTCTTTTATCTTCTTTGAGGTTTCAGTGGCTATGAATTATCCATCATGTCTGGAGGGCACCAAGTTGGGGAAGCTTAAATTATAAAAGTGGCAGGCATTGTTTACTATGGAAAAGATGCCTCTTATTAAAAAAATGTTGTTGTTGTTGGTTGCAAAGTAGTGTCCGGCCGATCACGACCCCACGGACAACGTTCCTCCATGCCTTCCTGTCCTGTACCATCCTCTTGAGTCCATTTAAGTTCATGCCGACTGCTTTGGTGACTCCATCCAGCCACCTCATTCTCTGTTGTCCCCTTCTTCTTTTGCCTTCAATCGTTCCCAGCATTAGGCTCTTCTCCAGCGAGTCCTTTCTTCTTATTAGGTGGCCAAATAAAACTGAGGAAGGTGTATATTGCAAAAGCAATCATATATTAAAAACATCTGTTTAATTCAGTTGGGCTCGGACATTTTCACAGACTAGACAAATATTCCCATTCATTAGAATAAGATTACGTTAAAGGAAAATAAAAGATAAGCAGTATTGTTTATGATTTAGAGGTTTCTGGAATATTAACTGGAACTGTATTCAGCTTATTTCAGTTTTTCATTTCACTTGCTGTTCCTCATTTACTTGATAACTTTTTAATGGAATATGACAAGATGTAATTACAGGGCTTCTTCTTACAGCTTTAATACAGTTAGCATATTCTGCTTATTTTAAATAGATATTTAAACCAGATATTATACATTTATAATTTTGTTTTCAAGACAAATCTTTATCTTAAATTTCCTGGCCTGGGCAATGTGTCATTTTTCAAATGAAACGGAAGAGTTCAAAATGCTGAAGCCAGCAACGTGGCCATCAAAGGGAGCTGGAGAAGAAATATGTGAAGGAATTTTTGGGGGGTCACCCAACTCTCCATGACCCATAATTCTTAATGCCGGTTGCACTGGAAACAACGTGTGAGAATAATGCTCGGAATGCATTCTGGATTAATGGGGTATTAAACGGATAAAGATCAACCTAGAAAGATTCCAGCAAAAATATCAAGATTGAACATGTTCTCAGTGGAGGAAGAAACGGGGCAAATATTTCGTATCTGATCCATGGGAAATGGTGGGACGCCCCAGGGGAACTTTATTGATTTTGGATAACTCGTCCCCGACAGACTCAATGAACGCTAAGGGACACAAAGGCACAGTTGCCTTATCATCAAGCATTCCACTTGGTCTACAGAAGACACACCCTAAATTGTGAGCTGATGCCTTTGCCAACCTCACATCTGTCAAAGAACAGAAGGGCATTAAACAGCAGCCAGGGTCATTCCCGTCCCAAAACAATGCCTCTGCCTCAAACCGGATGAACTTTTCTGGGAAGTATGAGACTTCGTGCTATCCCAAGCAGAACAACTACTAGATTCTGTAATAGTTTTGTACCATATAGTATCAATATTATTCACTCTCAAGACTTTTTCCCCAATATGTATTCAAAATGGACTGTGTATTGTAGCCCACCAGCAGAGCTGACAGCAGATTCGGACAGTGAGGAGGTTGGGGAGGAACATGAGCCAGTCCTGGAGTCTGGGGAAGGTTCTGATGAGGGCTCTGTGTTGGAGGAGGAGAGGGGGCCAGGGCCGTCTGACAGTTATCAGCTGCCTTCAGAGTCAGACATCAGTGAGGCAGACAAAAAGCTGGAGCCTGTTCCCAGTGTGTGCATGCACAGAGTTGCCAAATGAAGGGAACAGCTAAAGAACAGGGGTCGACTTGGGAGTAAGGCCACAGGTGGACGATGAATGGCCCCTCCCAGAGGAAATAAAAGAGGAGCGAAAGGGGAGGGGAGTTTGCAAGAGACAATTAGTTCACTTAATTGGTACATGACTCTCCAAGACTCCTTGCCAAGTTTTGCAGATATCGGCCTGTCAGCTCTCCAAGCCAGATAAGGTCTGTGACTGTAAATCCTCCCTTGAAAGACTTTGCTGGATGTGACTGAGCAGAATTCACAGTAATAATAAATTACTAAAACACAATTAATAAAAGGGGGTTTTGTTGGGACAAGACCCCAGGATCAAATGAAGGACCTTGAATCTTACCATCCTTTTCCTTGTAGGAATAATTTTTCTAGGATTTTCAATAAAACATATTAAAAGCTAGGTTCTTAAATCTCTGATTACAGACAATCCTCAACTTACAGCTGATCCTTAGCAACTATTCAAAGTTACAACCGACCTTCCTGGAGGTACTTATGACCCAGATTCGGAGTTCTGATGGTTACCTCTGCCCCACTGTCCTGTGACCACACTTTGGGCACTTGGCAACATGGCCATATTCCGAGCTGTTACATGACCAGGTTTTAAGATGGTTTTGCCAAAAAAACGACATTCATTTTTGGCAAACCATTGATTCACTTAACAACCATAGTGTTCACTTAATGACTGCTGCAAAGAAGGTCTTAAAATCAAGGTCAGTCATGCACGTGACCTGATTTACAACAATCATGAATTATTACCATAACGGGCAGGCTCCATTACCATTGTAAGTTCAGAGCTGCCTGTATATAAACCTTCTAATTCTAGTACAGGGACTCCTGCTTGAGTAGGGGGTTGGGCTAGAAGACCTCCAAGGTCCCTCCCAACTCTTATTCTGCTAATTTAATATTGACTGAGGGATATTTGATACTTTCATTCCTTGTGGACAACCTACACATATGGAGCATTTATAGCCCTTCAGAGCAGGGGTGAAATCAACTTACCTTTGCTACCAGTTTGCAAATGTTAGAGCACGCACCAACTCCGCGCATGCTCAGGACCTTCTGCGCATGCACAGAGCATAAAAATGGGATGAGCCTGCTACTGGGCGTGCCTGCAAAGGTAAGTAGAACAGCGGGGGTGGGGGGGAATCCGCTGTACCAGGCGATTTAGATTAGCTAGAAAGCAGGAAATCCGACGATTCTAGCTAATATAAATCGCGCATCCCAGCTGATCGTCGGAAATACCGGTTTGCCCAAACTGGTAGCATTTTTATTACTACTAACTGGTTCGAACCGGTAGCAATTCACCCCTGCTTCAAAGGGTCAACTCCCATTGTCTTCTCTCCCTGAGCTACCAAATTTCAGTTTCCCATCACATGGAGCACAGTCACAAAAACCACGGCATCGCTCTAAAATAGGATTAACAGAGTTGTTTAAAATTAAGACCCACACTCCCTTCTCCAAAATTATACGGTGGAGATTGTTGCCAGCCAGCCTTTTTTACTCCTCCTGCCATATCTTGTCTTCGTTGCACTTATTACCATATTCCTATTACTAATCAGATCTGCCATGCTTGCTTCAATTCTGGCTGAAAAGGCTATATTTATTGCTTTGATTTCCAGCCAGTCTTGGATAATATTTCATGTGTTGCTGAGCCTCTGATATTGGACATCAGGGTAGCTACGTGGCTGAATGGATAGATTAACCGAGCTAAACTTGAGAGAGAAACAGAGCAGGAGCCAGTTGTACTTGGCAAGCTTGGGTCTTCAACTGGGTGGGAAAAGGGTAAGGAGCGGGGCAAGTTATTTAATTCTTTCATATTTGTTTCTCACATTCTTAGCAGAGAAAGGAGTTCTCTTCCTACTGATTAGCCAGACTCGACTCTAGCTGCTTTTTCAGTGAAAAGGAAACAGGAATAAATTATCAAGATACCCTCTGCAAGTTCTCTAAAGCAAAAAAATCTCCTAGAATCATAGGGCTGAAAGGGACCTTGGAGATCTTCTAGTCCAGTGGTCACCAACTGATGGTCTGTGGACCACAGATGGTCTGCAAGAAAATTTTGGTGGTCCGCAGAAAAATTATTTGCATTATTTTATATTGCACTAAATCAGGGGTCCTCAAACTACGGCCCCTGGGATGGATATGTGCAATGGACATTTGTGTTGCTGCAGAGAGTTTCCCCCTTCAGAGTCTTTTTGTGTGGATTGGAGGGGGGGAAGAAATTCCAACTTGAGGTCTGCTTCAGCCTCCTGGTGCAGGGCTTTGTGCAAAGGCTGGAGGGAAGCACTACTGGTGGCGAAGAGCCGGAGGGCCTCATTCCAGTGGGACTGCATCATGGCCTGGAACCAGGCGACCATCTCAGCCCGCTGAGCCTCCAGGCACCGGTATTAGGAATATAATCTAATGGTTGGGTTGGCAATATATAAATCATATAGCAATGTTATACCTGTTTCTTTAAATCATACTGTAAAACGTGATTGGTTGCTGTTTTCCTCAATCGGCCATAAGAGGGAGCCAGAATGACTGTTAGCTCTCTCTCTGTTTCGTTAGATGCTGGGTTGATCTGATCTGAGTGTTTTGGAAGCTGGCTGTTAGAAAGTGCCATGAGCTATTGTACGTTTTGCAACTGTTAGCAAACTTTGTGTACCGGACTGATTATATGATTACTGAACTAAGTTATTTGGATTATTCCTTAACTGAAAGACATTGATGATTGACTGTCTTATCCGTGTATGACTTGGACTGATTGATGGACTCTGATACCTCTATTTCCATGAAAGTAAAAGCCTATTTAAACTGCAGTGTCTCTGTATGCTGGTTTGTGTGTTCTCCAACACAATTCTCACAATGCTTCACTGAATGTACTCGCTCTCCCAATGGGGAGCTTACCTAACAACTGGTACCTGGTCTTGCACTCCCACAGGTCTTCCCTCTGCTTGGAAAGGCTATGCTTGTAGTCCTCAGTGAGGTGCTTCTATCGAGCCTCCTTCTCGGTCAGATCCAATTTGAACTGAGCTGTTTTGCCAACACTTTCTTGTGGTGGCTGCTTAGCTCCAGCAACTGCTTCCTGTTGGGGCCCTAAGGAGCTTGGGTGGGCAGACAAGGAGTAGCGAGGAAGGGAGGGGTGAGTAGAGGCTGGTGAGGCACCCCTTGATGTGAGTGGCATTGAGTTGGTCATGCCCACCCAGTAACATGACCACCTAGCTATGCCCAGCCAGCCAGTCATTAGGCAGATCATATTAGTGGTCCAGGGGATTTAAAGTTATGAATTTAGTGGTCCCTGAGGTCCGAAAGATTGGGGACCCTTGTTCTAGTCCACAACTCTGCCCAAGGCAGGAGTCCTTGTACCATCCCAGACAAATGGCTGTCCAATATTTTCCTGAAAACCTCCAGTGATGGGCCACCCACAACTCTATGAAATCAGCTGTTCCACTGCTTAAGAGTAGTTCTCAGGGAAGAAATTTTCCCCCGATTTCCAGTTTGGATCTCCTTCAGATGAGCTTCCACCTGCTGCTTCTTCTCCGGCTCTCAAATGCTTTAGAAAATAAAGCAATGCCTGTTTCCCTCTGACAGCCCATCTCGTATTGGAAGAATGCTATCATTGGGGGCTGTGCCTCGAACTGTTGCCAACAATGCAGCAGTAAGAAGGGATCTGCGGAAGAACAGTTCCATATGTTAAGATTCAATTAAACTGGTTCATTGCTAAAGACCTACGAACAGGAATCTTCTCAACTAATGGTCAGTATTTGTTTAGAGTTAGATAAGGGTCAAATATCAACAACCCCAGATATGAAGTTGATACCACTCTAATGGCAGAAATTGAAGAGGAACTAAAAGAGCCTCTTGATGCGGGTGAAGAAGGAGAGGGCAGAAGTTGGCTTGAAACTCAACATTAAGAAAACTAAGATCATGGCCTTCAACCCTCTCAATTCCTGGCAAACAGATGGGGAAGAAATGGAGGTAGTGACAGATTTTATTTTCCTGAGCTCCAAGATCACCGCAGATGGGGACTGCAGCCAAGAAATTAAAAGACGCTTGCTCCTGGGGAGGAAAGCTATGGCAAATCTAGACAGCATACAAAAAAGCAGAGACATCACCCTGCCAACAAAAGTGCCTATAGTCAAGACTATAGTTTTCCAAGTTGCAATGGATGGTTGTGAAGGTTGACCATAAGAAAGGCTGAGTGCAAAAGAATGGAGGCCTTTGAACTCTGGTGCTGGAGGAGACTCCTGCGAGTCCCTTGGACTGAAGGCAATCAAACTGGAGGAGATCGGAATCCGGGGGGAGGAGCCTGTCGCCGAGGAGGGCTCAACCGAGCTCCTCTCAGAGATCTGGTCTATATATCTAAATAAGATCATAGATATCACCCCTTTTTGGCATAAAGGGGCAGGGAGTAGCTCTGTGTGCTAGGGTCTATTCGTAATTCACAGCCTTTCTCTTTTTTTTTGGCTGTGGACAGAGATTAGATCCAGCGTGAGCGGAGCTTTTATCTCCAGCCAGTTCTTCTCAGCTGCCTTTTTTTTGCAGCCCTAGACAGGCGACCCCCCCCCCCCCAGGACAAAGCAAAGTTGTTTGAAGCTAAGATTAATACGGGCGGGTCCCACCCCTGTGAGATTTATGCTTTTATTACTATCGTAAATACCAGCACCATTTGTCTTAGAGGCTTCTTTGTTTAAACGGACTTCAAAATGGCGATTTCTCTCCGTTGGTGACTGATAGGGGATGTACGTAGCCGGTTTTGCCTTCCTGCAGACTGCTCCTTAACAAAATAATTTTGTTTTTTTGTTTTTTTGGAAACAGAGGGGAGCGAAAGCGCTGTTTATTTGTTTATTTATAATGGCACCCAGGTCAAAATCGAAGCGTCTCTCTACAAATGTGCCTAAAGAATCTGTGAATGAACTTAAAGAATTTACACTGGCATCGCAGCCCTTGTCTCCTACGCCCTCTACTGGAGAATTCTTAACACAGGAATTTTTTTTTCAAATGTTTAATGATTTTAAACAAGAAATTAAGGAATTTGTATTGGAGCTATATGGTGATTTAAAGTCTAAAATTGACCAAATGAAGGCGAATACATTTGCAGCCGTGTCTGCCCTGTCAGATTATACCGCTGAAATAGAGAATAAATTAGAAAGTTTGGAAGAGGCTAATTCTAATTTGATTACTAATATTCAAATATTACAACAAAAAATTAGAGACACTCAAGAACAGCTCGTTATGATAAACTTTAATAAGAAGGCATTCGCAATAAGAGTCAGAGGATTCCGCGAAAAGGAGCGAGAGAATCTGAAACAGACCTTTGTTGAAGCCCTCAGCCATGCGGTGGGAAGCCCGGGACTTAACTTTGATTGGCAGATTCGGAAAATTTATCGCCAGAATTCATTGGTAGCGGAACAGTGACAGCTCCCGAGGGACATAATTATATATTTCTCCACAAAAGAATCCAGAAACGCGATCATGCAAAAATTTTACAATAATAGTTTGAGAGTTGATGGCCAGAACTTGATTGTCTTCAAAGAAATACCTTTCCAGATGTTAAAGGCAAGAAGGGACTATACCTTTTTAACTAAAGAGCTTGGAAATCATCAGATTCAATATAAATGGGAGGCCCCAGCCGGCATTACGGTCACATTTGAGAATCAAAGACTTCGTCTCAATTCTGTTTCGGAGGCTCGAGATTTCTATTACAAGACTTTGAAGGCGGGACTTCCTGATTCACTTGGAAAAGAGGAGAGACAAGCCGAAGGAGAAGGCAAGCAACAGACCACATGGCTGCAAGATGGAGGGGGTAGCTCCCCCTCCCTCGGAGAAGCAGAAAAGCGGAGTTTGAGGATTTAGACATTCTAAAATATTCACTAAAGTTGTGGATTGAATGGGGGTTTGCGACCTCTCTCCGGCAGAAAAAGCGGAATTTATTGGTGGGGTGATATTGAATGTATATATGTAAAATGCATGCAGAATGATTTACGCTGTTTAAATCTTGTTAGAAGGGAAAGTTTGAAGAGATTATTTTAAAATAGAAGGTAAACTGATTCTTGCTGAAACTATTATTTGAATATGTGGAATGATCTATGCTATTTAATTTTTATTAGAAGGGAAAGCTTGGTGAAATTATTTTGAGCTAGATTTTAAACTAATGTTTGCATAAATTTGATAGTGGCAAATATTTGAGAAGCAAGGGATGAGGGTAAAATGCATGCGGAATGATTTACGTATATTGGTGGGGTGATACTGAATGTATATACTGAATGATTTACGTTGTTTAAATCCTATTAGAAGGGAAAGCTGGTCGGGATCATTTCAAAATAGAATGCAAACTGATTTTTGTGTAAAGTAATACTTGATCCACGCTGCTTAAATTTTACTAAGAAGGGAAAGTTTGGTCAGATTATTTTGAATTATTGTTTGAAATTAAGGTTAAGAAAGGGAAAGTTTGATTATTCTTCTGTAAAGTAATATTTGAATATGTGGAATGATCCACACTGCTTAAATTTTACTAGAAGGGATTATGTTTGAGTTAGATTGTATATTGATGTCTATACAAATTTGGATAAATGTTTATCTGAATACAAGGTTAAGGAAGAGGAATGGGAGAGTCTACAGGAGGTCGTGGTAAATAACAAAGAAGCAAGAGACGAGAATAAAATATAGATAGAATGACTTATACTATTTAAGCATAGATAAAGATGGGGGGCTGAGCTTAACACAAAGAGTTTCTTTTTTTTTTTTTTTATTTTTTGTTTGTTGTTTTATTTTTTTTATTTTTTATTTTTTGGTTTTTTTTTTCCTTTAATATATTACTTTTATTTTTAATCCATACGAACATAAGATACTTTAGATAGAAGGCAGTGCCAGGTGTGGGCCCTGGGAAGTCGGGAGGAGTAGGGATGGGGATTTATGGGGGGTGGGTGGGTGGGTGTTAACATAGTCGCAATAAGAACAAGAATGCACTTATATACGGTTGTTCTTTTTTTTCCCTTTTTTTCTCTTTTCTTTCTTTATATTTTTTTTTCCCTTGGTTTATTTTACTTTTTATCAGATTATAATAAACAACACTTGAATAAAGGAATACACCAAGGAGGGAGGTAGAGGGAAAGAGGAGGGAGGAGTAAGGAAGGAGTAAGGGGAATGCAAGGAGGGCGTGTTGGGAGTAAGGGGAGAAGGAAGGTTTGAGGGGAAAGGGAAGTAGGAGGGGAGCGTTAGAGGGAGGAAAGGAAAGTTGGAGGGGGTAGATGGGGTGTATGGAGGATGGAAGTGTCAGGTGGGGTTGTGAATGATGAGTTGTGTTTTCTTTTTTATTTTTTTTTATTTTTTTTTTATTTTATTTTTTCTTTTATAGCAAATACCCTGTATATAAGTGATTGTAAAATGGAATGTGAAAATGAATAAAATAGATTTAAAAAAAAAAAAAAACTGGAGGAGATCAACTCTGACTGCTCTTTAGAAGGCCAGATCCTGAAGAGGAAATTCAAATACTTTGGCCACCTAATGAGAAGGAAGGACTCCCTGGAGAAGAGCCTCATGCTGGGAAAGATTGAGGGCAAAAGAAGAAGGAGACAACAGAATGAGGTGGCTGGATGGAGTCACTGAAGTAGTCGGTGTGAGCTTAAATGGACTCCAGAGATGGTAGAGGACAGGAAGGCCTGGAGGGACATTGTCCATAGGGTCGTGATGGATCAGACACCACTTCACAACTAACAACAACAAAGGGTCAACAGCACTCAAGTGGCTGGACATAATTGTCTTGTGGCTATGTGGGGATTCTAGGCTGATGCCCCTTTTCACTCCTTCCTCCAGGTTCTGCCATTCCTTCTCTTAAAGAATCACACCTTCGACAGCCCCACAAGAAGCTGCCCTTGCCCTGACATCCTCAAATCTTATTTTGCCCCCCCCCCAAAAAAACCCTGCGATTCAGGAAAAGGACCCACCCTCTGCCCATTTCAACAAAAAGAAGGGAAGTCTTCCCCCAAGGTGGTTTACACCCACCACCTCCCAGGGGACAAAAGCTGTGTGGGCACGGTTAAGCAGGAGGGAGCTGGCTGCAAGCAGAAAGCAACCTTTCCAATCCGTTCATTGTTTGACATACTGGAAGGCGTTTTTGCCAAAACTACTGGATGTTTTCGTCTGGAGCTCCCTCCCTTTCCACCCAATTGGGTCCCTGGATAAACAGTGATTGAGCGCTTTGGGTTTGCCAGAAATACAACCGAGCTCCTCGGGGACGTAAGAAAGACGAAAAGAGCGAAAGGCCAACCTGATCCTTTTCTATGGAAAGCTGTTAGGCTGAGCTTGATGTTCATTGCCAACTCCTTCCCTTCAAGGCGAAGGAAAAAGGAGAGAAAAGCAGAAAATTATCCAGCTAATTATCTAAGTTTCACACGAGGAAAGTTTCATAATAGTGGATGAAATGTGTGTGCCGCCAACATCTCTGGGCAGTTCGGAACAATCAAAACAAAGACATTTCAATAATTTCCTTTGTTAGACAGCACTACGCGGTTATGCCTTTTAGAAGTTAAAGCTGAGAGCGAGGGTTAAACCCCGGTTAATCAGGGGACTGTTCCATACGTGTAGAATGGGAGCCCCAGCCTTTGAACCTTTCATGATCTGCCCTTCATTACAACCCCGCGGAAATGTACATTACTTAGGAACAGGTCCCACTGAATTCAGCCAGACGTCTGCAAATACCACTGACATCAGGAAACAATATGTATTTCCAAAAGATTCTGTGAGGTAAGATTACTAAAATTCTTCCAATTCCTATAAACTTTCAAAGCTGGCCTCATTAATACAGTTGACCTGAAAAACATCATGCAGATGTTCCCTCGGTGACTTCCAGAGCAGACCCAAGGAAGAAATTGGGGGGCATTAAGCACACTTGCCCCAAAGTTCTTGTGCAATGAACTGGAGAGCCCCACTTTTGAAATAACCTACTTATACTTACATGAAGTTCCAGCTCTCTGGGAGTGGCTCCAAATCAGTGATGGTATTCTGCTGGTTCTTACCGATTTGGGCAAACTGGTAGTGGCTGCTGCTGGAGGCTCTGCCCACCTGCCCCGATGTAATGCATGACCTTCTGCACATGCACGTGAGCACGCTCAGATTTGCAAACCTGTAGAGAAGATAAGTGAATCCCATCACTGCTCCAAATGCTGCAAAAAGCAGGAGGAATGAGAGGAGGATGATCAGCAGCAAGATGAATGGACTCAGTTATGGGGGTGAAGGATGCACCATCTGATAGACCAGGTGAGGGACAGATTGTTATGGAGAAAGCCTGTCTATGAGACAACAGTCGAAAACAACTTAATGGTACCTGCAGGTAGTCCTCAAGCTTTCAAAATTACAACAGAGCTACCTTGGGGCTACTTACAACCTGGATTCCAAATTCTGATGGTCACTGTTGTGTATTGAAATGAGTAGCTGAAACTAGTTGCTGAAGTTCTCACTCAGGTCCGATATTGAAGCGGAAAAATACTTTAATCTGATTGGTTGACTTCCTATAACAGGAGCACTGTTACCCAGGCTGTTGCTGTTCTTCTTATGAACTGATAAAAGGCACTTTGCTGAATTCATTCTCACCTCGTCTCCATTCTCACCACGAACTTAACAGTCACACAAACACACGCACGCACACACACACACACACACACACACACAGAGGAAGAGAGAGAGAGGAAGAGAGAAGCCATGGGATTGAACTTTGGGCACTTGGAAGCATGACTGCATTTACGGCCATTTGCACTGTCCTGCAGTCACATGATCAGGTTTTATGACAGTGTTGCTGAAAACCGGCAATTATACCCAGGTTTTGGCAAAATGGCAGCCTTAGCAAAACACTGGTTTGTTTTAACAACAAAATTGTAAAATCAGTTTTATGGTCATCACAACTTATGACCACAATGAGCCGCGGTGGCGTGGTGGTTAGAATGCAGTACTGCAGGCTACTTCTGCTGACTTCCGGGTGCCTGCAATTTGGCAGTTCAAATCTCACCATGTTCAAGGTTGATTCAGCTTTCCATCCTTCCGAGGTCAGTAAAATGAGGAGCCAGATTGTTGGGAGCAATAGGCTGACTCTGTAAACCGCTTAGAGAGGACTGTAAAAAGCACTGCGAAGCGGTATATAAGTCTATGACAGTGCTATTGCTCTGATGGAGAGGTTGCAAGTCAAAGACTAGCTGTAATCTTATCAATTTTTCCTTAGAATACGGGTTAGATTCTTTTCTCACTTTTGGGGAGTTCCAGATAATTAACTCTGAAGTTACTTCAGAAATCCGTTTCTTCCTAGGCAGCCTCTGAACCTCCCCCAGGGATGGACCCTCTCCCTGGTCCTCAAATACTACACAGCAGAGTTCCCAAATGTTTCTGGCTTTGTGGACTAGCAAGAGGGGAAGGGATGGTTTCTGCAAGTGGCTCGCAAGTGCATGCACAGCCCCATTTGCGCAAGTATGTGTGCCTGCCACTGACACAAATGGAGCTCAGACATCTGTGCAAGTGAGGATGCACAGGTGTATGCGTGTGCTCGCTCACCAGCTGTTTCCATGGCCCAGTTGCAAACCCCTCATGGCCCACTAGTGGGGTGTGGCCCACAGGTTGGGGACCCCTGCTGTACAGCTTTCATGCTGCTGGGAGCTGCAGGATGCTGTTTTTAGTTTCTATTCGGGTTTTTTTTTTAAATAAAAGGTCATTCTAGAGATTCAGCACTTGCTTTGCACGATGCCAACTTCCGATTCCTTTCTTATCTTCGACTTTTAAATAGTCCAAACAAGAAAACCGGGTGGCCCAAAGACGCAGAGTGGATATCCAGGGAGGTGTCTTTGGGCACAGTGACCTTTGCTGTTGTGCCTCATTCTAGATTTGTGGCTTTCAAACAGCAACGCTGGCAGAGCCTGTGCTCAGCCTGACATTTTATCTTGAAATACTTTTGCTTACAGCCGGGCAGCCCTTCCAACAGGAAGGAAGTGTCTGTCGGCATTGCAGCAATTAAGAAAGGGAAGGGCTGAAGCAACATTTCCTACTTCAGGGGCCAGCTTGATAAGGATAACATGTTAAGCACAGAGCCAGTAAGACATTTCCTTGTAAACTAAACATGTCTGGACTGACGGCCTGCTTGTTCTTCTGTTTAAAGCCAAGAATCTCTGGTCTATTTTCAAAGCTGGGAGTTTGTTTCGCTCTATCCAATACAGCCACGTGAATGTAGAATATCTCCAGCAATGAATAAGGCGGCAAAGGAATAAGCACAGCTCCTTGCAGACCAAAGTGTTTTGTTGATATTCTCCAGGTATCAACTAATCTCAAGGCCAGGAGATGAAAAGCCAAAAAGTCCACTGATTTGAGAAACAGAAGGAAGAGGCTGAAGATTTCAATCCTAGAGATGACATAGACAATCATATACACATCCCATGCAGAGTTTGGGTCCTCTGTTTATTTTTGGTTTACAATAAAAGAATGATGCTCGGATGTGGAGTGTCTGCCATATAATTTCTGAATTTCTGAGGAGGAGGAGAAATAGGAGGAGGAGAATTCGTGGCTTTGAGGTGAACAGCAAACATTTCTATTCACAGCTTCCAGCAGGAGTATTTTGCTTGAGAAGGGAAATGTGGGATTTGAAGTCCATCCACCTTAAAGTTGTCAAGTTTGAAAAATTGTTTTACTTTAGTTTGGTCACACTGCACTTTCAAATGCTTTGCCTGGTCTAAGTTAGTACCATGTGTGAATCCACTCATTGTGGTTTGAATTACATGTGAACCTGTAACTTTAGGAAAATGATAGTCCATACTATGGTCTGCAGGCTTTTTCCTTGTTAAGTGAACAAAGCTGTTGTAGATAGAAAACTGCAACTGTTATAAATGGTTGGAATTTGAGCAGGCAAATTTCTGTGGGATCATTGGTGCTCTCCAGGCTCGGCTGTTCTCTTGCAAACGTTTCCTTATAAATCTAAGTAATATCATTAGTGCATGATGTTGGGTAAAAACATCTACAACCAAGCTCAGAGACCAAGGACTTCAACGTTCAACCCTGAGCTACAAATATTCTGTTATAAAACAAATTTCTTTCCTCGTTTCCCTTCCTGCTGTCTTCGCCTCCACTTCTTCTTTACCAGCATATGCCATATATATTTCATTAATGAATGATTCTTGGTAGCCAAATAGAGGGGTTGCAATGGCTCATTGGCTAAGAAGCTGAGCTTGTCAGCTAAGATGACAACCCAGGTTTAAGAGCTGAGTGCCACAGAATGGGGCAAGCTCCCAATACTTGTCCCAACTCCTGCCCACCTAGCCATTCAAAAGCATGCAAATGAGAGTAGATAAACAGGTACCACTTTGGTGGGAAGATAACAGTGTTCTATCTTTCACTGCACTGTCTGCGCTGTGGAGTGATGTCATGCTAGCCACATGATCATGGAAACGTCATCGGACAACACTGGCTGTTTTGGCTAAGAAATAGAGATGGACACCATGGCGTAAAATTGGACACAATTGGACAGGGAAAACCTTTACCTTTAGTCAAGTAGAAAGATGGAATATAAGTGGTGACTCAATTCATCAAACTGAGTTCTGCAACTTTTTCCTGAATCTACGTACTATAATTATTACATAAATCCATACATTCATGAAAAATTCCTCATTGCTGGAAGAATGGAAGACCTATATTGGGGGCATTTTTCAAGTGATCAATATTGAGAGACACTGCTGTAAAAAAACCCATAAAACCGTCATTAGATCCCTGACATGATAAGGGTCAATGGCTAATAGAAACATCTGTCCAACCACACCTTTGGCATGTGTAGACATGTTCCTCTGCCAGGCATGACCAACTCATTGCATCTGCCACTTCCTTCCTGCTATGGGTGAGACCAGGACATTAGTTTCTCTTCCCACAGATCTTTGAATCTCTAGATGTTGCCAACACATCAGAGCAGATTCAGCTGAACCTCCATTTAGCCCAGCATCCTGTTTTCAACAATACCTGGACAAGTCAACCTACTATGAAGCCAACACTGCCTTCCCTGTTGAATAGGAGAGAGTCAGGGTCTAGCATCAAGAAGGTGCTTCTATCCACACAGGTTATGGGACATCCAGTCTGATAAACTATGGTCTCCATGTTCTGGGCTGCATCTTCCACCACACCCAACCAGATGTCCATCAGGATTGTGAGGACCATATTCCAAAGCTTCAGAATTGCCCAAGTGCCCTGTGTAGAGCACACTAGGTTACTGAAAAAACAAACAAAAAGTTACACCAGATATAATATCAGAAACCAGGAGTAAGCCCACCAGGGATTACTTGAGAACTCTGAACCATAACTGCTGGATTGATGGCAGACTCCATCTTTCCCCCTTCCTCTCTGGTCTCCACCCATCCATCTTTTGGGTTATCATATGTTGCATTCCTGTTTCATTGTTTATTTTATTGTTCTATCGTTTTACTTCCGCTCTGTTTACACTCCTTTCATTTTCTTCCTTCTTATTATTGTAAGCCACCTAGAGTAGCCCCATGGTGAGATACAGTACTCTAGGTGGGAAATAAATAAATAACATTTCTACAAAGGAACGTGGTGGCTCAGTGGCTAAGATGCTGAGCTTGTTGATCAGAAAGGTTGGCAGTTTGGTGGTTCGAATCCCTAGTGCCATGTAACGGAGTGAGCTCCCATTACTTGTCCCAGCTTCTGCCAACCTAGCAGTTTGAAAGCATGTAAAAATACAAGTAGAAAAATAGGAACCATCGAAAGAAAATATGCTTTTTGAGATTAAAAATGGAAAACAGTGCCTCTTTTCCTTTACAAATACAAATTTGTATTTTGGCATACTTGTTAGCCATTTGTCTTAAATGTGCAGCATTTTGCAGGCAACAACCTCTTTTTCTGTATTATTTTCATGACGGTGCACATTTTTTTGGGCAGACTTTTCCCCTAAAGTGCATGATTACTTTGACTGACAAAGTGCATGGCAAAATCCAGAGGAGCACAGATGTTGAAAGGACAATCTGTTCCAGTATGTGCTTTTGGTTCAAAAATGTAGAAGAGGTTAGCTTGGAACTTGAATGAGAATTAGATAAATTTTCCTCTTAGCTCTACAATATAGAACAATATCACAATATAATAGCTCCTGCCCCTTTAAGCAAACTGCACATATTTAGATGGTTTTATTTGTCTCCTCTTCTTTCCTAGACGTAAATATGAATGCATTTATCCATGAATACATCACTTTTGCTCATAATAACATTTTTCCCTTAGAGGAAGCTTCTCCACAATGTCGATGGCCAAAGTTTTTGTGGTAATGCCACAGGGAAGTGGGGGCTGTTCAAACTCGGATTTCCAGAGCCGATTCCCTTACTTGCTCATCCCCAAAATGCTTTTAGTTCTGGAGAAAAGGGAACTGTGTTTGGATTGAGTCCAGGGCCCAATGCTCAGAACTGTGGTGAACAAAGAAATGGATAACTTTATATGTACCTCCCAGAACATCTCAGGGAAAAAATTAGATTACCGCTATGGAAAAGGGATGCTTTCCACAACATCAATTTCAGGAGGAGACAGGGTCTCAGCTTCCCATGCAAATGGGTAGGATTGAAAAAATTTAGCAACCGGTTCTCTGCCCAGTTGCTGGGTGTGTGGCCATCGGAGCATGGCCTTCTTGGCCTCCTGTAGCATGCTGGCTGAGGAATTCTGGGAGTTGAAGTCCAGGGATCTTAAAGTTGCCAAGTTTGAGAAACATTGGTTTCAATGGTTGTCTCTCCTTTGGTAATGCCCCAATCAACTGTATTTCCTGCCCTCCATCCAAGGGCCAAAATATTCCCAGTTTGCATCCTAGCCACGAGGCTTGCCAGGGCTCTGCGGAGGAGGCATCCTGCCTTTTGCCATTTGTTTCTGATCAAGAGCACATGGGATCATTTAGCTCTGCGCTGAGAGTGCCGAATTCTGGGCACAGACTCCCTCATCTGCCATAAAGCTACTTGTGAGAAGAGACATTTAATTTGCTTAATGTGCTTTGGGATGCTTATATTCTCCTTCCAAGAGCTGCTTTTGACCCACAAATAAAGAATTCCGAAGGATGGGAATGGACGGGGAAAGCTGGCAGGTTTACCCTAAGCCCCAGAAGGAAGGAGTGTGTGTGTGTGTGTGTGTGCGCGCGCGCATGTGTGCAAATCCTGTTTTCCATGAGAGAATGGTGTAAACCCAAGGCTAGAAGAAGAAGAAAGTTTCCCTTGTGCCATCAGTCTGCTGAACACCTAATTCTCACAGTTCTAATGTCTATGTATAGTGTGGCTGTAATATTATTACTATTATGCAGAATCACCAAGACAAGACTACTGACCAATGTGTGGGACAGTGATGAAATTCAAACTTTTTTTTACTACCGGTTCTGTGGGTGTGTCTTGGTGTGTGTGGCAGGCGAAGGATACTGCAAAATCCCCATTCCCTCCCCACTCTGGGGCCAGCCAGAGGTGGCATTTGCTGGTTCTCCAAACTACTCAAAATGTCCGCTACTGGTTCTCCAGAACCTGTCAGAACCTGCTGGATTTCACCCCTGGTGTGGGACTGTCATGAAATAAGCCTTGCTACAAAGCTCACAGTCTACCAAGTGGCAGGGCTAACTACCCTGATGAATGCCAGTGAGACGACTTGGACCATATACAGGAGGCACACTAGGCATTTGAACCACTTCCACATGACCTGCTTCCGTAGACCTCTGAGGATCCGGTGGCAGGACAAGGCACCAGGCACAGAAGTCCTCTCCTGCTGATGAAAGCCTAGGCACACTGGGCAGGCCATGTTGCAAGGATGCCAGACTATCGCATCCCCAAACAGCTCCTCTATGGTGAGTTGTCTCAAGGAAAGTGATCGCACGGGGGACAAAGGAAGAGATGCAAAGACATATTGGAAGCCTCCTTCAAGTCCCTGGAAATCGACACCACCTCCTGGGAAACCCTGGCATGAGATCGATCCACATGGCGCATGCTGATCCACCAAGGCTGCCAGGCATCTGAGGACAGAAGGACAACCCTAGCACAAGAGAAGTGAGCACTCCACAAAGCCAGAGCTGCAAATACTGCAACAATGGTGCCCATGCATGTCGGCCCAACATGTGGCAGGACATTTCGTGCTCGTATAGGCATTACCAGCCACCTGTGGATACATCGTGGACAGCCCACAACCTGTTAGATGTCAAGGTCCTCTCCGAACACGATGGAAGAACATCATCAGTATTATTGTTTATCCTTTTTATTACATTCTTTACTTCCCCCTTTTATTATAGTTGTTGTTGTTATGGTTCATCACATGTTCAGATTGGATTTGTCATTATTGTTATTATTACTATTCTCTCGGTTGCTTTGCATATATACTGAGACCTTTTGCACCAGAGACAAATTTCTTGTATGTCTAATCACACATAGCCAAATAAAGAATTCCATTCCATTCCAGTAGATCAATGTTTGGAGACGTCTCTGCATGTCTCTTTCCTTGCTCTTGATCTTGCTCTGCTGCTAGCAGCAGACTTTGTTTGCAAATAGAAATAACAACAAGGTCAATTTGTGACAATAAGGCCCCATCAGCTTGAAATCTTGTGAGTTGAAGGTCCCTATCCTTGACATACTATTTGGTAGCTCACCTTTGCTTACTTACTAACTGGGCTTATTATTCCCAATTGTCTCTTTGACTAACAGCAGTTCTGAAGACCCAATTCAAAATATTCCTTATGTGCTGAGATTGTGTATCCTATATATAAAGGGGTCATTGAAACCACAATTCCTATCCTGTTATATTGTACCGTCTATAAGAATTCACGGACCCATTTTATAACACGTTATTTGGTAAAATAGCCTGGGAATCCTAATCTCTTATGTTAAATAACAATATGTTATGTACAATAATAAAAAAGGACGTGGTGGCTCAGTGGCTAAAACGCTGAGCTTGTCGATCAGAAAAGTCGGCAATTCGGTGGTTCAAATCACTAGCGCCGCGTAATGGAGTGAGCTCCCGTTACTTGTTCCAGCTTTTGCCAACCTAGCAGTTTGAAAGCATATAAAAGGCAAGTAGAAAAAATAGGGACCACCTTTGGTAAGAAGGTAACAGTGTTCAGTGTGCCTTTGGCATTTAGTGATGCTGGCCACATGACGTCTTCGGACAGTGCTGGCTGTTCGGCTTTGAAATGGAGATTACCGCCCCCTAGAGTCGGGAACGACTAGCACATATGTGCGAGGGGAACGTTTACCTTTATGTGCAATAGCTGTTACTATCAGACACTGTGATATGGTGTCTTTGAACAATGCTAAATTTTGCTATACTGTCAGCAAAAATTAAAGAGACTGTGGACACCCATTGATGGCATCACCACTATCTATAATACGCTATCTCGTTCAGTTGTGTTTTATTCTATTTTAATGCTTTAATTTTAAATTCTGTTCTGTGACCATAATAAAAGATTGATTATTCCCAATGGAAGGGAGGAAAGCTTTGCTTTATCATTTAATTGATCAATCAATCAATCAGAATAAAACTGGAAAATACCTTGGAGGCCTTCTAGTCCAACCCCCTGCTCAAGCAGGAGATAGTATACCATTTCAGACAAATGGTTGTCCAGTCTCTTCTTAAAAACCTCCAGTAATAGAGCACCCACGATTTCTGGAGGCAAAGCTGTTCCACTGGTTAATTGTCCTCACTGTTGGGAAGTTTCTCCTTGATTCCAGGTTGCTTCTGTCCTTGATTAGCATATAATCCAGAAGGGGTATTCTACCGGATCGGACTGGTTCACCTGAGCCAGTAGCAGAAATGACGGGTGGGCCTGCCACCCGCCCCGGCTCTATTTCGTCTTATTTAGGGATGTTTTTCAAGCAAAGCACATGCGTGGAAGGCCGGGTGCCTGAATGGATGCGCACACCCACATTTGCAAACCAGTAGCGAAGGGAAGTCAAAACCACCCCTGGTATAATCATATATACTATAAAGCTAAAATTATTTACTTATTCTCAATTCTTTGAGAATTCTAATGCAATTCTTTGCATTAGAGTTCAATCACTGTGCACATAAAGCTAAAGCTGGGATAATACTGCTCTATAATCACCTTGTAGAGGAGAGAGACAGCATAGAAATTTAATGAATAAATACTCTTCCTAAAATTAAACACACAACACTTACCAATACATCCCCATAATCAGGACACTCTTCTACCCAAAGTCAGTAATACAGGTAGTCAACGTACAATCCTAACTGAGCCTGAATTATGGTCATGAGTTCAGAAAGTCATTAAGTGAGTCACCACATAACCGTGCCTGATTTTATGACTTTTGTGGTGGCCATTAACAGAAATCGCTGTTTGTTATGGGGCCCTTTTTTCCCCCGCTAGAAACCAAAATGAAACACCAGCAAAACATAATACATTATGGTCACATGACTGACAAAATCCAGCACATGGACTAGCAGTTGAGTGTTAAGTTATACATAGATGGGTCCTCCAAGAGAGTGCCAGAAAAAGCAGGAAAAAAAGAAAGGTTTTCAGTTCATTGGATTTATAACTATCTCAATGCAATGTGAAGTATTTTATGCAGAGGCCTGGATAGGTGAATCTTCGTGTTCTGCTGACCATCCTCCCTTTTGAAGTTTTCCATTTTTGCACAGTGTTAAGCAGGGGTTGGTTGCTACCGGCATTACTGCCGGTTTGGGGCAAAAAAAATTGCACATGCGCGCTGGCTTCGCTCACATGCATGCCAGATGTGCGCTCTGTGCGCATGCTCATTTGTACCTAAAAAGGTCTGCGCATTAGAAAAGGGGAAAAAAATACATTTTTGCAATGAAGATTGTTCTGTGCATGCGCAGAACCAAAAGTCAAGATGACGCTGACGGTGATAGAACTGGTTCGGTGGTGTGGCAGGCCGAGTAACTACCTACTTGGCCGAATCAGGCCGAACCCACCTCTGGTGTTAAGTTAATAACACAATTGTTAGGTGAATCTGGCTTCCCCATCGACTTGGCTTGTCAGAATAGCAATAGCACTTAGACTTATATACCGCTTCATAGTACTTTCACAGCCCTCTCTAAGCAGTTTACAGAGTCAGCATATTGTCCCCAACAATCTGGGCCCTCATTTTACCCACCTTGGAAGGATGGAAGGCTGAGTCAACCTTGAGCCAGTCAGGATTGAACTGCTGTCAGTGAGCAGGGTCAGCTTGCAATACTGCATTCTAACCACTGCACCATCAAGAAGGAGAATGAGAAAGGGAAGAAGGAAGGAAGGAAGGAAGGAAGGAAGGAAGGAAGGAATAGCAATAGTAATAGCAGACTTATATACCACTTCATAGTGCTTTACAGCCCTCTCTACGCAGTTTACAGAGTCAGCATATTGCCCCACAACAATCTGGGCCCTCATTTTACCCACCTTAGAAGGATGAAAGGCTGAGTCAACCTTGAGCCTGAGGAGACTTGAACTGCCGAACTGCAGCTAGCAGTCAGCTGAAGTAGCCTGTAATCCTGCACTCTAACCACTGCGCCACCTCGGCTCAAAGAAGATCACAAAAGAGGATCATATGATACCAGAACACTGTAACAGTCATGAATATTAACCATGCACGGATGCACGTGTGATCAATCTGCATGCACATATACATAACCATGCGGATGCTACAATAGTCATACATGTGAGAAAATTGGCCATGCCTCTTTTTCAGTGCAGTTGTAATTTTGAACAGTCATTAAAGGAAAGGTTGCAAGTTGAGGACTATCTCTAATGAGCAACTTCATCGCAATAGGAAGACCTGATCCCTCAAGGCTTAGGCTGCTTCAAGAGGAGCCGAGCACAGGGAGGTGCTGCTGGCACTCTGGAGCTTTCCCTGTCCGAGTCAGACCGAGCTCTCCTTGTCTGCTCTGATAAGGCAACGGGAAGCCCTCCAAGCCAAGCAGCCAAGCAGCCAAGAGGAAGCAGGGCTGGTGATTTAGGAGGTGGCTCCAAAGCACAGCCAAACCAATGGACGGAACAGCTTTATCGCTCCATCCCACAGGAGCAATGGAGAAGATTTTTGGGAAAGCTTTGAAGGCGCTTTCTGGCCCAAGTAGCCAACGGTTGGCTCATCTGAAGCCTCGGCTCAGGGAGGAGAAACCTCAGCATCAGAATGGGCAGGGGAAAATCTACGAAGATTATGTTAATCTATATATCCCTATCCCTATCCCTATCCCTATCCCTATCCCTATCCCTATCCCTATCCCTATCCCTATCCCTATCCCTATCCCTATCCCTTATCTATCTATCTATCTATCTATCTATCTATCATCTATCTATCTATCTATCTATCTATCTATCTATCTATCTATCTATCTATCTATCTATCTATCTAAATGATTGTGTGTGTGTGTGTATGTTCCAGCATAACTCTGGAACGCCTCGAGCAATTTCAACCAAATTTGGTACACAGATGACCTACTCTCTGGAAAAAAATACCATGGGGGTAAGACACACCTAACAGCCCTCTGTGTGCATGTTTGTGTGTGTGTGTGTGTGTTTGGGTATTCCAGCATAACTCTGGAATGCCTGGCCCGTTAAGGAGAGCGAGTGCGGCATCCTAGAGCGACAATTGTTTGTGATGTCAGTTCCTTCGCAGCTTCCTCTGGAAAGCCAGCCGTGACTTTCGCCCTCGAAGCGCCTGATGGATTTGGGGCAATGTGCCAGGATCATAGACAGGGTGGGAAAGAAGAGCGGGAAGGGAGAGGGCAGGGATGATGGGGATGGGAGTAGGGGGAAGAAAGGCCCCTCTCAATGGCTCCCTGTCAGACAAACACTTCAAATTCTTTAAATACCTAGGCAATGCCGGGTTAACAGCTAGTCTTATAATAAAGTAGAATTAGTTCATCTGGTCCTGTTTTCTATCTGGACTATAGGTAGCCCTCGACCTATAACTACAACTGGACCCAGTGGACTCAAAATGTCCATTGCTAAACAAGACAGTTGTTAAGTGTGTTGTGTCCTGCTTTATCGCCTTTTGTGTAACAGCTGTTAAGTGAATCACAGCAGTAGCACGATTGTTCAGTGAATCTGGCTTGCCCATTGACTCTGATGATCAGAAGGTTACAAGAAGTGATTGCATGACCCCACAACACTGCAACCATCATATGCTAGCATCCTATGATCCTCTGATCAAAATTCAGATGCTTGGCAACTGGCATGTGTTTATGATGGTTGCAGTGTTGGTCATAAGTGTGAAAAAGGGTCACAAATCAATTTTTTCAGTACTGTTGTAACTTTGACTGGTCACTAAGTCAAGAATTACTTGTACCTTGTAAGGCTGACAGTAAATGGCAGATAATGTGGAAGGAAATCTGATTTAAACCCTTTTAACTCTTTCTGGCGCCAAAGAATGGTGGCCTTTGAACTCTGGTGCTGGAAAAGACTCCTGCCAGTCCCTTGGTCTGCAAGGCGATCAAACTGGTCAGTCCTAGAGGAGATCAACCCTGATTGCTCTTTAGAAGGCCAGATCCTGAAGAGGAAACTCAAATACTTTGGCCACTTAATGAGAAGGAAGGACTCATTGAAGAAGAGCCTGGGACTCATTGAAGAAGAGCCTGGGAAAGACTGAGGGCAAAAGAAGAATGGGATGGGAGAGAAGGAGGTGGTTGGATGGAGTCACCGAAGCAGTTGGTGTGAGCTTAAATGGACTCCAGAGGATGGTAGAGGACAGGAAGGCCTGGAGGAACATTGGCCATGGGGTCATGATGGCTCGGACACAACTTCGCAACTAACAACAACAAACTCTTCTTCAACACTCATCCATCCTCAATTCAAGTAGACCTGCTTAATTCAAAATATCGTAGCCCCAGCAACATTGAAAAGCCTGACAAAAATTGTCCCTTGCAATGTTTTGAGTTTTATGAGTGATGCTTCTGGCCATCCTATTTTTGAATTGGCTGACTTTGAAAGTTTCTGGGTGTTCGAGCAACTCTGAGCAGAGGGACCTATATCACAGACACGTTTCTTCTCACTGGACAGTGAATCATTCGCTTTATCTGCTGCAATGGCAGACGTTGTAAGGGCACCCCCTAATGTTCCAATGAATATGTAAGCCATGAACCTTTTTGGAGGAAATTATTTTCAGTGCAAAATGCTGCAGCAAAAGCTCAAAAAGATGAAGAGATGCTCAAACGACAGTCCAGATCTACCGCTTGGCAGAGTTTGAATGACGTGAAACGACTGCCCAATATTAGCCAGATACTTTTGCTATAGTAGTAGTATTTTAATGCCAGGAATGAGAAGAGGTGCTTGCAGGATATCTGTCTCATGGGCCTCAGTATCTCAATTGGAGCAGAGTTTGGACTACCTCAACTTCAGCAGTGGGTTAAGATCTAACTCTGGATCTGCCTGGGTCAGTAAATATATCTGGTCAGCCCTGTTTCTTGGTACAAACCCAAGGGTAAAAGGTAGTTTGTAGTGAAAAGCAATTTGATTTTTTAAAGTACATAGAAAACTATTTATGAAAAACATTACCGGCCACTGTATCTCACCCTTGGAATCTTGAAGATGTGTGAACTTCAACTCCCAGAATCCCTCAGCCAGCATAGCTCCACCACTGGAGGTTTTCAAGAAAGGACCGGAGAGTCATTTGTATGGAATGGTATAGGGCAGTGATGATTAACTTTTTTGGTGCCAAGTGCCCAAAGCGGACACGCATGTCCCAATCCACAAAACACAATGCAAGCACCCCACGCACATGCGCCATGCCCCGACTCATGTGCCCCCATCCTGTGCCCCATTTTGGCTTCCAGGTTGTTGCAGGAGGCTTTCTAGGCCCAAAATAGTCTGTGGGCGGCAGAAATGGAGGAGAAAGGTAGGGTACGCTTGGGGAGGGGGGAACCTGCGGCGATCGGGGAAGGGCCTGCCCCCTGCACATGCGCACCAGAGACCTGAAGACCATCTGACTGGCGCGGTGGAGCTGGACTGAGGTGACGGCTAGTGTGCTCGCAGAGAGGGCTCTGCATGCCACCTGTGGTATGCGTGCCATAGGTTTGCCATCACGGATATAGGGCAGAGGTGGGTTGCTCCCGGTTTAGCCTGGATCGGGCGAACCAGTAATAGCAGGGGGGGGAGGCTCCGGCCACCCGCCCAGACACTTCTGCGCAGGTGCATGCATGAGCGCCCCAAATTGGCAACCCACCACTGATATAGGGTCTCCTGCTCGAGCAGGAGGTTGGACTAGAAGACCTCCAAGGGCCCTTCCAGCTCTATTATTCTATGTTGCATCTCAAAACATTTAGGCCTAACCACTTTTGAGGGATTTAAAACAGTACTGGTTGCATCCAATCAGAGATACTTAGGGCGTGTATGTATGCATTCTTTTAACCCAGAACCAAGCAACCCAATCTACTCCAGAGGTTTTGAATCAATGTATAAGACTTATAAGTCAACAAATAAAGAAGACATCAAAGATAGTCCTTGACTTATGACTACAATTGGCACCAGAATAAGCAAGGTTCTTAAGTGAGTCACACCCGATTTTATGATTCTTTTTTGACATGGTTATTCAAATCACTGTGGTTGTTAAGGGAGTCAAGTAGTCATTAAACAAATCCAGCTTCCACCACTGACTTTGTTTGTTGGAAGCTGGCTGGGAAGGTCTCACATGGTCAGTGGTGGGTTTCAAATTTTTTTAGAACCTCTTCTGTATGTGTGGCCTACTTTGTGGGAGTGGCTTGCCGGCCATGTGACCAAGTGGGAATGGCTTGGCAGTCATGTGACTGGGTGGGCATAGCCAACTTGTAAAATGTGGTGAAACTCACTTAACAACGCTCTTGCTTAGCAACCAAAATGTTGGCTCAGAAACTCTGGCTTTTGAAGCACACAAGTCTTAAAGCTGTCAAGTTACAAGACCCTTGCACCCCTAACCCTTTAGAAAAAAACCCAGGGGTGTTCAAGCTTGACAGCTTTAAGATTTGTGGAGTTCAACTCCCAGAACTCCTCCTCCAGTCATGTTGGCTCAGGAACTCTGGCATTGAAGCACGCAAGTCTTAAAGCTGTCAACTTACAAGACGCTTTCACCCCAATCCTTTAGAAAAAAAAACCCCAGGGATATTCAAACTTGACAGCTTTAAGACTTTAAGGTTTAGATAGGACTCTTAGAGGCGGGCGGTGCGATTAGTGAGCCAGCCAATCAGTGAGCGGCGGACAGGGCAAGCGTGGTGAGGACAGGGGGGGAGGGAGCTGAAACCGGTTCTAAACAGCTTGGTAGATTTGTAGAACTTGTTCTATAGAAGAGATTAGAACTGGCAGGAACCCACCCCTGCACATGGTGATGACCTAATGACTTAACCCTGGGACATTGCAACCGTTCTAAATATATGCTGGTTGCCAAGTTCCCAGATACTGATCATGTGATCATGGGGACGCTGCGACAGTCATAAGTGCGAGGACCAGCTGTTCTGTATTGTGGTAACTTCAAATGGTTGCTAAACAAATGATGGTAAATCGAGGACCAGCTACATGATCACTTTAGTCGCCAAACAATCTTGCCAGAGATATAACCCATCATGATTTCCTACCTGACTATTTGAAATGAAGATGTTTTGGTCAACCCGCCCCCCCCCCCCCCAATTTTCTGTGCGTGAAGCCATGATCCATCCTGCAGGGTTCCTGGTGAGGAATAATGGGAGTTGTGTTTTAGCATCACCAACCATTCCTGGTAGCCATCTCAAGAGGCCAGCAACAAGGCAGAGGCAAATCAGAACCGGACCTTTTCTGCTCAAGTGATACAGTAGACCTTAGCCTCTGACCAGTGGTGAAATTCAATTTTTTTTACTGCCGGTTCTGTGGGCGTGGCTTGGTGGGCGTGGCTTGATGGGCATGGCAGGGGAAGAATACTGCAAAATCCCCATTCCCTCCCCACTCTGGGGCCAGCCTGAGGTGGCATTTGCCAGTTCTCCGGACTACTCAAAATTTCTGCTACTGGTTCTCCAGAACCTGTTAGAACCTGCTGGATTTCACCCTTGCCTATGACCCCAATTGAGCCCAACATTTCTGTTGTGAAGTGAACATTTGATAAGTGAGTTTTGCCCCATTTTATGATCTTTCTTGCCACAGTTGTCAAGTGAATCACCACAATTATTAAGTTAGTATTACATGGTTAAGTGAACCTTGCTTCCTCATTGATTTTGCTTGACCCTGGGACCCTGCAACCATCATAAACATCAGCCAGTTGCCAAGTGTCATTTTGACTACATGACCATAGGGATGGTACAATGGTTGTAAGTGTGAAAAACTATCATGTCCATTTTTTCAGTGCTGTTATAATTTTGAACGGTCACTAAATGAATGTCTGCATTCAGGTGGAAGGGAAGCCTTCCTTAGTGGCATTCTGTTCATGCAAAACCCCGTTCCACCCCAGAGAAAACTGGATGGAAGCCTTTTACTATAGGTAGTTCTCGACTTACAACAGTTCACTTAGTGACCGTTCAAAGTTACAACAGCATTGAAATGATTTATGACCATTTTTCACACTTATGACCATTGCAACATCCCCATGTTCATGTGATTTACATTCGGATGCTTGTGTCGTACCTGAGTCATGTGATCCCCTTTTGTGCCTTCTGACAGGCAAAGACAAAGGGGAAACCAGATTCACTTAACAATGGTGTTACTAATTTAACGACTGCAGTGATTAACTTAACAAATGTGGCAAGAAAAGTTGTAAAATGAGGCAAAACTCAATTAACAAAGAAACCTCTTAATAATGCCTGGGAAGGATGGACTTGAACAAGCACTAGCGTTGGGTGTGCAAGTTGACTGCCTTTTCTATGCCAGGAAATACTGCATTTTCTATGCCAGAATACGGCTTTTCCTCCCATTTTTCAACTTTCACAAAGGAGGCAAAATAGAAAGCAATTTTTTTTCCCAGCCGTCTTTGAATGTGGCGCTTCAGCAGTGGCAATGGCAGCTGCCTCGCCAGTGAAGCAATGATGACAGTTGAGCAACTGCTTTCTATCCTTTTCACAAGATCCCCACCAGAGCAATAAATCATGTCTGCTCCTCCTATCTGGAGCCCAATTCCGCCTCCCTTCCTCAATTACATTTGTTTTGTATTTAAAACTTGTCTCTCCCTTCCCCTATATGGCCTGACCTTGAATAACCCATGGCAGTGGGATTTTTTGAAATGTTGGTGCCTAAGTGCTGCCGAAATCCAACTTGTGCAACAATAACTTTTTTTTTGAGATCCCCATTTGATATGTGTACAAGAGACAGGTTTGACAGTTGTTGAAGCAAGGCCAGTGTAAAACAGACAAATCAATATGTTGCTCCCAAAACTGTTCCTTTCACACATATTGAGTAGATCCAGAGGTGGTATTCAGCCAGTTCTGACAGGTTCGGGAGAACTGGTAGCGGAAATTTTGAGTAGTTCAGAGAACTGGCAAATAGGCTGGCCCCGCCCCTGCTGCCTCCCAGCTGATCTTCTTTTGTTGCCCTGAACAGGAGAATGGAGCTGGAAAGCAGTTAGTGGGTTGGGGACAGAAAGGGGATTTTGCAGTAACATTCCCCCAGGAGTGGGGTGGGAATGGGGATTTTGCAGTACCCTTCTCCTGCCACGCCCACAAAGCCAGGCCCACAGAACTGGCAGTGAATTTTTTTTGAATCTCACCATTGAGTAGATCTTGCCACAAAGGATTGGTTGCACAGTTCAGACCTTCCTCTTCCATTAATTTGCAATATTCACCAAGTTTGTCGATGAAGATTCTCAGTTCTCTGGGTGGAGCTGTCTAGGAGTTGAGTCATGGCAATTGGAGCTTTCTTTTTGGTTTGAGAAAAAGAAAGGAAGCCGTGAAATGCTTCAAAACAAAAAGGAAAGGAGTCCAGTTGTCAGGACTCGACTTCTAGATTCACCAAGACAGTTTTCCAGCCCTTTACAAAACTGTCTTGCTTAAATTTCAGACATTCATACACTGACATGCAGTGGCATGAAAATTAATTATTAGTGTTTCATTACTGATAAGATAGTGTTGTGTTTCTGATAAGACAATAAATGTAGGTTTCTGAAATTGGGGTTAAGTTTGAGGCATGTTAGATGTTGTGCTCTGATGTTGTACTCTGTTCTAAAATAGCTTTCTGCTTCTTCTCCACTTTGCCAATAAGAGGATGGCAAGATTTCATCCTTGGCCCAAACTCGAAGGAATTAAAAAAAATGCAATTCTTTTTGAGAAATATGTCTATTTAGAACCAATGGGAGCCATTTGGCTCAGAATTCATTCCACTGAAATGTTTCACTTCTAAATGATAGGAAACTCTAAGGGGAAATACATCGAGAGGATCAGAGATGATGTGGGGAAGTTTTCTGTAAACAGTTGACTTATTAATTCATTAAAAGCTGAGCATGGGAAAGCAGAGAGGTCCCCAATAGGGTGTTCAATGTTTAAAACAGCATCAACCATTCAAAAATAAATAGCATATACTGTAATTGGACAATTCACCTCCCTCTTCTCAGTAAGCTACAAAGCACAGACTTCTGTCTCTATCACTGGACGTACAGGGAGTCTCTCCAGTCTATGCAGCCGGAACAAATTTGGTTACTATTAGCATCAACCATAAAAAGTTTAGTTATCCATCTTTATTAAGGAAACGTCTTCAACTACTAGCTGAAAACCCAGAGAAGAAACTCAACTTACTGCCACCACAAAATGTTAATTACAACGAAGAAAGCATCCTAGTATAAGACATCACATCACATGATGTTTCATAGAAAGTACAGTAGTGGTGGGAAACCTTTTCTTACCGGTTTTATGAGTGTGCTTTGCGCGCGTGCTCGTGCCTAACACACGCACTCAAAGACCACCCTTGGTGTCAGCACTGGTGAGCTGAACTGTTTTTTTAGCTCAGCTGGGGCACAGCAATCCACGCTGCAGCACGAATCAGCTGAGCTAAAAAACAAGGGAATATAGGACAGGGAATGGCAGGGGCAGGAGGGCGGGGCCAGTCAGAGGTGGTATTTGCCGGTTCTCTGAACTACTCAAAATTTCCGCTACCGGTATACCAGAACTTGTCTGAACTGGCTGAATACCACCTCTGCAGAGATCCATCTTGAAGCTAAATCATTTTACAAAATACATTTTCTATGGGGGAATTTCCAGAGCCAACAGAGATCACTTCTGGAAAGCCAAAATTAGACTGGTAACTATGAGATTATAAAATAAAACTTTAATGCTACAGTTTAAACGTCACCAAGCATCAGCAGTTAGAAGTTTAAGTTGGAAAAGAAATTATCTAAATTAGAAACATACTCTGATTTTTTGTTTTATGTTAATTGAGATAAGTGAAGGGAGGGGGTGAATCTGTTTTACAGTGATGTTTTTGTTGTCCTGGCACAATCCAGCATGGCAGGGTTTAGGTTTCTATGTTCCCCTGCTAAAAACTGGAATCTACAGAAGTATAAAACAAGAATACAGAAAAAAGACATGGCCCAATTCTTACTATCTGTTTCAGTGGTGGATTGCTAGCTGGTTTACTACCGGTTCGCTCGTGCGGGTGCTCATGCGCATGCGCAAAGCATCCGGGCAGGTGAGTGGAGCCTCCCACCGCCACCGGTTCTGCCTAATTTGGCAGAACCGGGGGCAACCCACCTCCGATCTGTTTTCATAAATAGCCACAGAGCTCTCTTTCCATCCTTTTCAAAGACAAGAAGACCAGCTAAAAGGTTTACAGTTAGCATTAGGGACAACTTTATATTAATTGAATGGACATGACCTCCTCAGTGGGAATTAGGCTTAGAATAATAGCCCTGAAACAATTTCTATGCACCTTGGCAAGTAACATCTCCCAAAGTTATCCCTCCATTATTTACGATCTCTGATTTGTATCTTTTAATTTTTAATGCATCTTAAATTTTAAATTGTGTAAAGAGGAGTACTGTAGAATGACAGATAGTATACAAATAATACATTCACCTTTCTACCATTACCAGTTTTTTGAAAAAGAAAAGTAAAACTTCTGTGGTGCAGAGAGCAGCCAGCCCTTCCTTCCAAGTGAATCCTTCTAGATAACTAGGGACATCTAGTGGAAGGCCTATACAATGAGAGAAAGAATTCTGCCACCGCTTACCCTAAGAATGAATTCACTTGGTAAATCATATTTTTGTGTTTTTGCCATCCCAATTATTAGAAGCAGCAGAATGGTGTGGTGCCACTGACCAACTTTTGGGATAACTAGCACACGGTTTCCACTTGTTTCCACAAAACCTGAGTGGCACAATCCAAAACTTGATTGTTCCCTGACTTTGGTCACCACTGTTTCTCAAACCCTCCCCAGGTTCTTGTACCCAATCAACTGAACTTCAGGGTGGCCTGGTTTCCTGCTTTTAAATGCCATGTCAGTCTGTAATAAAGCCTCCTTTGTGTGCAATCTAATCATTGATGAGAGGGCTAACTTGGCATGCGCTGCCAAGACCTGGCTGGATCCAGGTGGTTGTGATGGCTCTTTCAGATTCGTGCCCAGTTGGGTTTCGAGTATGGCATGATCCAAGACTAAGGTAGGAGTGCCAGTTTGATGATCATCATCCAGCAATCTCTTATGTCTTCCAGGGGACGCTCTCCACAGGTCGCTGGATGGGTTCACCGACAAAAGGGTGAACGACAAAACCGCGCCTGACTAAACCGCGGTGACAAAACTGTGTGTTCTAAAGCGCTCCGACGAATGAGCGCTGAATCGCGCCGACAACAGCGTGGCGACAGAAGCGCGCTGTAAAACTAAACCTAACCCTAAATCTAACCCTAACCCTAAACGTAACGCTAACCCTAATCGTAACCCTAAATGTAACGCTAACCCTAACCCTAACCCTAACCCTAAACGTAACGCTAAACCTAACCCTAAACGTAACGCTAAACCTAACCCTAAATCTAACCCTAAACCTAACCCTTACCTTAACTTAAATCACCCCCGTCGACTGAAATCGCCCTTCTGTCTCCGCGCTGTTGTCGCCACGTTGTTGTTGGCGCGTTGATGACGTCGCGGTTTTAGCGACATGGTTTAGTTGGCACGGTTTTGTTGTTCGCCCTTTTGTCGGCTCACGGCTGGATGTGGGATCTTGTTCATTAAGTTGGGCTCTAGGGATCCATTGAGATTGTGGTCATTGTACCAGCTCCCCTGCCATACACCACCTCCCTGCTTGAGCTCCATTTCTGCATTGGCAGTGGGATTCCCCAGTCTTATGGTCTTGGAGGCTTCAATCCGTTTGAGAAAGTGGTTGGGTGACAGCTTCAAAGGACCTTGGAGCAAGAAGATTATCTGGAATCTTGGATTCAGGAATAGCTGTAGGACAGAAACAGCACTGGTTTTACTTTTGGAAGATCTCGATGGCAAGCATGATGGTGGTAGTATGTTGATCCTTGCCCTACTTCACCTCTTGGTGGTTTTCGATCCCATTGGCCATGGTGTCCTTCTGGAATCGCTCAGAGGATTGAAAGTAGATGACATGAGGATGTGCTGATTTGCCTCCTTTCTCTGGAGTTGATTCCAATAGGTGGTGGTTGGAGAGGAGAGGTCCTGCTCTTGGGCCCCTATTTTATGGGGTGGCACAGGGTTTGGTGCTCTCCTCTCCTTTGTATCATCTCTCTGAGGCAACTGGGTGAGTCCATCTATTGCCATGGGGTGAGGTATCATCAGGACATTGATGACACCCAATTATGTAACAGTGTGTGAAGCATGCCTCCTTCAATATCCAAGAAAGGAAAGCCTCAACTCCATTTTAATAAAGTACTTTTACTAGATATGAAGTGAAAACAGCTAAAAGAAAGCAAGATCTGAGCCAGAAAGGCGGGAACATATACATATCAAACGTTTACCCAGTACCCTCCCCCCAATTCCCCAACCTATTGTCCAATCTGCAACTCCCTAAGATGTTGTGTGGGGTGCATCTTCAAACAGCCTCATCAAGTTGGTATGTGGAACGGTTGGCCTTGACCAAATCCAAACATCAGCCACCAGCATGCGCAGAAGATGGTGAGAACAAGACTCCTCCAGTACAATATTCCCTTCCCCATTACTATGCCCCCCTCCAGTTCCTCTGGCAGCCGATAGCAAGCAAGCGTGGCAAGCAAAACAGAGGCTGACACAGTGTCCCATCCAAATTAAGTAATACCATGAATGTCTTATCCTATGGCCTGGAGACTATGAGGGTCTGGAGAGGGAACAACAGTCTTCAGCTCTACACTGCAAGACTGAGTGGCTTTGGGTTTTGGGGCCTAGTGGTTCTAGGACTATTCAATCTTTCGTGGTAGATGGAGTTGCACTGCTCCAGACAGATCTGGTTCACCATCTGGTGGTCCTCAAAGAGCAGGTAGCAGTCATGGTTAGAAGGGTCTTTACAGAGCTTATCGGCTGCCAATTGTGCTATTCCTGATCAGGTGGCTTTGTTCAGCTACTCATGCCCTAATCACCTCCAAAATAGTAATGTGCTCTACATGAGGTTGCCCTTAAAGAGTATTCAGAAGTTTCAATTGTGCAGAATGCAGTTATGCGTGGCCCCAGGACAGCACGATACACATTGGCTGCCACTTTGCTTCTCCAACCAATTCATGGCACTGGTTTTAACTTTTAAAACCCTTTATGGTATGGGACCTCTCCCAATTATATCAGCCCATCCCACTAGACCCAACAGAGAAGACATGCAGCAGGTACCATCTGCTAGAGCAGAGGTGGGCCACTATGATTCCTTTATGACCTGTGGACTTCAACTCCCACTCACATGGCTGGCTGAGGAATTCTGGGAGTTGAAATCATAAAGGGGTCATATATGCCCACCCTCGTGCTAGGAATTTATAGGAGGAGAGAGCTTCTCTGCCGTGACATTTGCCTGGCTGGAATATTCTCCCATCCCTGAATTCAGGTTAGCTCCATCCCTCTTAGCACTCTGGAAGATCCTTAAGGTCTGTTATGTCAGCCAGAGAACCAGTAATATTATAGGATGGCTCCACTAATGTGGTTGATATATTTACTCTCTTTTACTCTGTTTTGTGGTTGTATATTTTAACTTTTAATAATGTTTAATTTTAATAATGATTTATATTTTTATAATGTTTATTTTTATATAGTTAATTTAATTGCTGTATACCATCCAGACATTCCTTGTGAGATAGATGGCCATAGAAATACAATCAATCAATCAAAAATCTATGTTGCTAAAGTGTGGAAAAAGAGAGGAGAGTGAAAATAGGATAAAATTTAATAAAATTAACTATGAATCTACTGCCATACACCTTAATTTAAGAGTGTATTTAATATAAGAGATTCAAAACAATACCTTCAAAAATGGAACATATGACATACCCCATATACAAATAAAAAGGTGTAAATCGCATCTAACTAATCAATATTCACCAATCAGCTGTAGATCAACGTAATTTTTCAAAACTATGAAAAATTACAAAAGAAACAAAAATGATTTTCTCAGGGCTAGACTCCTCCAACAGTCAGAATTAATTATTCCAAAGCAAGTATGCTCAAATTTTTATCCATTATGATGCAAAAAAGCATATTGTGTCTATGTTTCTGCAAAGCAACTGAGAAAAATCATAGAAGAGCGCCGGAAAATGTGACCAATATACCCTTAAAAATGGCCCCACTGTCTTGAGAAAGCAACTGTTTGGTTTTCATTTTCTTGCAATTAGGTAAGCCATTTCATTCTCCCGCTGCACATATTACCCAGAGCATTATTTACAAGACCAAGTCATCAAATAAGTACGGCTCCCTTTGCCAACTTTTAAAATACCATTCAGTTGATGCCCACACAAGTAAATCATAAAGCCTCCCAACCACCAATTAATTTCTCTAGCGAATGAAGTACTGCAATCTTTTCACCAACATCAGCATGGGATAATGGATTCCATTATGCTTTAAGAAGACAGAGATCACCAGAAGCCTCTTGTGCCTTTTCAAGCATTGCAGGCATTTCTATGTTTAAACCATACATTCTCCATGGGATCCTCAATTCAAGGGATTTCCGCCATTTAGTACAGATTTGTCCATAAAATGCAACTAAGGCTGTTCTGTCCAATAGAAAGCTTAGAACCTCATAAGATATACACTATGACGAACTCAATGAATGTTCACTTTTAAGCTCTGCCAAGATACTCTTCAAATTCCCTTCAATCATCCAGCATTTGATACACTGATCAATCTACCACGCAAGGCTGTTTATACCCTTCTCTCTGCAATCTTGAGAGCCCTTTTTCTTAAGAAAAACTTGAATGCACGTGAAACATGCTACTACCATCTCTATCTTCTCAGCACAGATGCCCAATGGTAATATTTTTGAAAACAAAGCTGGTGTGAACAACTCTTCAATTAGTTACCAAAATCAAAGATGTGCTAAAGAAGAGGCCCTGAGAGAGAATATCATTTTTCTGACACTATATAAACATTTGAAACTTGAGCCCTACATCATTGGTTCATTAAAACTATTTTGCCCAACCAACTAGGAAGACAGACGAAACTGGAAACAACCAACTAACTGGGATTCTGTTGAGTTTCAATGACCCACTTCCTTCAGGACTGTCAAAATGGATCCAGCTTTTGATTCAACATACATTTTAATTGTTTTGTTGAATGGCAAAACTAAAAGGACAAGTCCAAATCCATTAGGAGCTCTCAATTCTTTCAAATCATAGAATACATTCTGTGCTATCAGGAATGGCTTCCCCGTGAAGGAAAACTGACCAGCATACACAGAGGACAATAATGGCAGAATTCTTCACATACTGCAGAACGAAAGTGGCATCTGGAATTATTCCAAGGTTCAAAATTACAGTTTTAATATCCTGTATTTTTGCATGGAGCTAAGCGTGGTAACAAGGAAAAGGGTGCCTTGTGTTTCTGATGAATATGAAAAGAGTTCTACATCCTACAAAAGCTTTTAATAGAAATCTGTGGAAATAAAACAGACTATTTCAAATGAATTGACGTCTTAACCAGTCAGTGTCTCAAAGTACACAGGGTACTGTATGCGAATGAAGCTCCGATTCAGTGACTTCATCCCTTCCAGTCCAATATGAAGGCTGCTCAAGACTCACTCCTCTCCAACTGGGAGGTTGTCTTCAATCCGCCTGATAAACTTCATCCTTATTTCTGTGACTCCATCCCCTTTCAAGGTGTCCAGGAGAAATCTGACATCCACAGCCATCTGTACCTATGATGAGAGAGAGGGAAGTCCACACTTTTGAGATGTTTCCCTACAACAGCTCCATAAAGTGCCAAACCCCTTTGAAAAGGACAGGTATTCATGCCAAGATACATCCTGTTATTTATGAAAAGTCACCCTTCTTCCATATACAGTCTTTCTTGTACTGCCTTTATCGACCTTCCTGTCTTGTAAGCGATGTGATTTCCCCTGCTCTCTTTGTATTGAGGATTTGATGGACTCACGAATTGTTCTTAGGACATATCACGAAAGGTTCCAAAGTCATCCTCATTAATACCGTAGCTATCTGACTGTGAGCTACTTAGAATCCTTATAAGAGATGGCCCATGAATGCAATACAAAGAGTTGATCCAGTCCAGATAAATGAGAACACTATTTTGGCCTTCACAATACTACAGTGTTAACAGTCTGAAAACTAACCTTTTTATTAACACAAGTGCACTTGAATATATGGAGGAAATTTTAGAGACTTTTTTTTTAGATGGAAAAGTTGGAAAATACTTAAATTCTTTCAATTGATGTCCTCCGACTCACAGACCTAACGGAAATCTAATATTACCAAATGAATGCTATCCATTACTTTAACATACTGTTGATACTTTTTAACATAAACCCATGTACTTAATGTCCACAATTTATTTTGAATTTTGCATTTCATTAAAAGCAGCCACCAGGGCCATTGGTTCAACTGGTCTCCTCTTCTTCTCACCATTTCCAGGGCTCCCCGGAGCACCCCGCATAAGAGGTTAGAGTAAATAAGAGAGGAATGGTTGTCTGGTAATTCCACAAAATCCACCAGTGGATTGTTTTCCAAGATAAGGGAGAATTCGTCGCCTGCCGGACTCCAGTTTGTGATGCTTGGTGTGATACCCAAGTACATTTTAAATGCTACCTATTAAGAGAAACAGATATGAGAGAAGAACTGGGTTCAAAGAGGGAAAGATTTAGCAAGCCACTATTTTTTACACATCAACAAACAAACGACCACAAAGCAAACCCCAGCAATTCTTCAACGTAACATACTTAAGTAAGCTCTTTTCCACACACCAGATAAGACAATACTGAAGTTATCAGAATCCTGACAACTGATTTTGATAAGCAATTCTCTGCATTTTGTCTGATGCCTTCCCCTTCTAAAAACAGTGGTAACATTTAGACCAGGGGTGTCAAACTCAAGGTCTAGGGGCAGCATCCGGCCCGCAGGGCCGCCCTTGAAACAACAAAGGAACAGCCTGTGGTGCCTCTGCCAATGAAAACCGAGCTCCATTTTAGCTGGCAGAGGGTTGCAGGAGGCCATTGCAGCCAAAAACGGAGCTCGGGAGCCTGTTTTTGCTGGCAGAATGTTTGGGTCACCACAGGCACCCACGTACACAAGACATGTCGAGCTGACCATGCCCACCCTGGCCACATCCACCCCGGCCCCTCAAGGTCAAGCACAACCCTGATGAGGCCCTCAATGAAATCAAATTTGACACCCCTGATTTAGACCATTGTCTTACATGGGAATAGGAGAAATGCTGATCCTGTTTCCTTTTTTTTCCCTGTTACAAAATTATCTCATCTTACTTAACTTCTTGGTAAAAAGTCAGAGATATCCAGCTTTGATAATAAAAACACTTTTAATTTTTTTATTATTATTGATTCACTTCTGTTTTAGGTTAGGGACAATTTCAGAAAACAGCTGAAAACTAGCCTTGTTTTCAGCTGTTTTCTGGAATTGTCTCTATTTTTAAATAAAACAGAAGTGAAACAATACTAATAAACTAAGAGAGTGAAATTTGTTTTGTACTGAGAAAATTGTGTTCCTAATATATAGCTATAATAAGTTCAAAGAAAATAAGATTTAACAGCAACAGAAGCAAACAATAAACATGCAGAAACAAAGCCGAAGAGTCAAAAAGAGGCATCACCTTTGCAATCACATCTGCCGTTTCTCGAAAGTCATGACATCTCCCAACATTGGATCGTGCTAGAAAGTCTTCCACAAGTCGAACACCTATGTTGTAGCCCCTATTAAAGCAGCCAAAAGCAAGATGCCATGAAACTGTGGTCACACCAAGCAAGTCAGACTGGAGGGAAACACTCTGAGGCTTTAGGAAGGAAACCCATGCTCATTTATTTTCCCAAATTCCAAGGAATGGATAAAATTAGTTTTATTCTGCAAAGCAAATAACCCATGGAAAAGGGGTTTCAGGCATTTCTAACCTGAGAACACCCATGTTGTTTCTGTTACTTACATTTTGTCAAGCTGCTTGTTGACATCTTCATCATTCTCGTAGTCCTTACACAGCTGAGTGACCAAAGCCCCATACGTCAAAGTGAAGAGCTCCGAGCTCTAGACAAATTCATAACATATTTAGCATATACCAGACAAAAAAGGGTGCAAATATTTAGGGTCTGACCCAGCCACAGCTTAGTCTGTCACAAGAAAAAAAAATGAACAAGAAGACTTGCTTCACCAGAATAGTGAAGAGCATGAATACTGCAAGGGTCATACGTTTTGAATGAGGGTGAGAAGAATAAATAAAACAACTCTGTCCTAAAGATATGAAGAAGAAATAGAAAATGGGGAGAGACTTCTGCTTTTCCTTAGCATCAGTGATTCTTCTATGACTTGAAGATGGCTACCAACAGATAGCCCATAAATTCTAACCCAATCCCTTAATATTCTTGGCGTAACAACTGCTCCTGTGTTCATTAATCAATACTTGCTTGAGTGAGGATAGAATTTGGCACACAAAGTGATGCTTCCATAAAAGAGACAATTAAGCTATTGGAACAATGGAGTCACATACTCCCTGTGGCCAGACCTAATCAATAGTTTGGCCCAAACATTGGATCAGCAGAACTTTTCAGAGCAAACAATTTCACAAAATTGAATTCCTTGGTTTCAAGATGAAAATGGTCACTGAAAAAAAGAAAGGCATTTGACAGATTCCAAGTGTTCAGTTCTTATAAGAAGGATTTTTTTGACTTGCATTGTTTCAATAATATGCCACTTAAAAAGTCAAAGGAACCACAAAGCTAATAAACTTTCAGCAGAAATGTAGACACCATCAACAAAGACAAAAAATATACTTGCTGTATTTTTCACCCATCCCTAAAACTTAAAGTTGAATAACCAATCCATCAGTTATTGGCTACACAAATGCCTTCCTATTAAGAGCTGAAAATGTAAAGGTTTTAAAAGGTACGGCAGTATATATTGACAAACCCTGCTTAAGACTTTAAGATTTTATTAAAATCTCATTTCATACAGCAGAAATGTCTAGTCTCAGATTAAGAAACCTAAAACCTACCATGAGATGCATAGATGCAGAAGGTGAAATGAATGGCAAATACCAATACTACAGAATGAAAGCAGCAGGCAAGCAGAAAAGGAGAAAAAAAGACATCAGAGTTTAGTGAGACAATAGAAATCACACCACATTCTCACGTGCTGACACAAAGCAAAAACACAGAAGAGACAATCAAGTCATGTGTGAAGTTAAGGTTCATTCAACATGATGCTATTTCTACAGAGTAGCAATATTGAGGGCAGCAATCCAACAATCCACACCTCTTTTTCTGAGTGGTTGCATTTTGCATGGTTTTAGATGTTTTGCAACCAATGTCATCTGTCAAGGCAGCAAAAGGGATTCAGGCTGAGAAAAGTAGTGCATGGCAGAAGCCTCATTCACCCCCACCTTATTTTTTTGCATATGTCACAATAACCCACAGCGGTAGAGCTTGCACCACAATACTGCTTTTATTATAGTGGGGGGGGGGAAGCAAGATCCTCTGGAAGCTACGACTTGGAATCCTGGTATCAAATGGATCCAGAGACACCATAGCCATCAGTCAGCAGAGGATACAGAGAGTTGAAGGTTAATAGGAGATCCAGACTGGCCAAGCTGCTTTATAGAATTAGCATTATAAAGCTACATAAAGCTGTTTTGTAGAATTAGAAAGCTTGGAAAGGGAGCCTGAAGATTTCTGTAACCTAGCTGATAATTGCAGAGTGGAAAAAGAGAAAAAAGTAAAGGAAGAGTTAGTAACACCGCCACATATTTTAATAACTATTGACAAGGCAAATGGAAAAAAACAGTGCATGACAGAATGGAGAATGCTCAACAGCTAACAGTTCGTTTCTGAACATTTTGCCCATCTATAGCTATTAAAAAGAGAGGAATTGTGGCTATTGTTCATAAAGGTTCACTGTTTTGGAGTAAAACCAAACGGTGGCATTGACTTAGAAGCTGCCATTTAGGCTACTGATGTTTGTTCATTACAGGAATCCAAATCAAAGCATTTGACTGGATTTGAACACATCCAACAAAGGGAAGCTCACTCTTATGCAATGTTATTGGTTCCATGGAGAAACTGTTCTTACTGTTAGAAAGTTCTTCACTGCATTCAATTGCAATCTATCTTCCTGTAAATTAAATCTGTTAATCCATGACCTTGTTTAGAAATCTAAACAATTTGGACTTTGAACTAGACATGCTGAAACCATTTTCCAACAAGATGAAAATCTATCACAATTAGTAGCAAAGAAAGCAAAGGAAGCAGGTTACACATGCTTGAGAGATCTGGTTGATTCTTATATGTCCTAATCCCATTATTGTTGAAGTATAGAAACATTTAGATTTTTATAAAAATGCACCTAGGCTCAAGAGAGGAGTCAATAAAATCAGCATTACACCTTAATGTTAAAGAACTAGAACGATCCCAACTGGCAGGATTGCCCACCTCACAATGGAAATCTCCCAGAGTATCCCAGAATCCACCAAATCTATCAATTCTCTCTCTGGAATCCACTAGGTTTACCAACCCTCCCTCCCTCATCCATATCCATGCAGAGGAAGAAGGACCCACAGGCCCAAAGTAACCAAGAAATGATGTGACTTGGGAAAATGAGTTTTTACAAATCCCTGTTCAATCACCCTACAAAAATATGAAATCCATGTGGGCCCTTCAACATTTGTGTTGAGGCAATCTCAGGTCTTGAACTGAGATGTGGACATATCAATGACTAAGTAGGATCTGCCCAATTGTCTATCTAGTCCAACATTTCATAGACACAGTGGCTGACCAAATGCATTCATGAAACACACAGGCATGGACAGAAAGGAACAGTCCCAATATGTTTCCTCAGCTCCTATAATTTAAGTATACTGCTAGGATTCAGGAGGCACTACCCAATTCATAAGACTAGACGCTATTCATTACCTAAATTTGCAATGCATATGTCTAAAACAATCTGAATTGGTGTCCACTATCATATCTGATGGCCTAACTATGCATTACATATAGAAGTGTTTCCTTCTCCTGAATTCCTGATTTCTAATGCTGTAAGAGAGAAAAGCATATCTTGGTCTACATTTGCTACACCAAGCAAAAATGTTTATTCGTCTACAATGTCTACCTCAACTTGTCTTCACTCTGCAACATGTTAACACTTCCCCAGTATTATAGTTTTTGGATATGGGAAGCTGCCATATCTCATGCATTTTGATCACTCTTTTGCCCCAATCCAGATGGCATTTGACACTTGACTTCACCTCAGTTTGATTATAGTTTGGTTTTCTTAATTTTATTGCATTCTATGTTGTATTCTACTTATTGTTCCTTGCGCATTGTCTCTTGTAAACTATCAAGATGAAACATTTTATTTTATGCAGTCATACATCCTGCCAACATTTTCTTTCAGATTTGATATATCTGGTGAGTTTTATTTTGTAACACTTTATATTTTATAATTTTAAAAGTATTTCTGAAGCATTCAGACTGTTCATCTTTTCACTATTATGAAAATGATCTTGTAAACCAGAAAAGTTAGGGGAACCTGCCTATCACTTTAATCAACATTTCTAACTGTATAAACCAAGTCACTAGGTTTCCTAGTGAAATTTTTTGCTTGATTTTATTGTATTCTGTTTGCTTGTTTTTGTGAGATTCAGAGTTGTTGAGATTGAGGGGGAGGGCATGTAAGTTTAATAAATAATAAAATTAATAAATAAAATACCCTAATTACCAAGATGTGGAAAGGTATACAATATTAATATTTCATGTGCATCCATTAATAAGTGATAATGAAAATAATTGCAATTAAAAATAGGAAAGGGACCCCAATTCCATAAATAAGAAAAGGCAAAGGGAATCAAGAAGAAAAATGCAAAAGGTACTATTATTATTATTACATGTTTGTAACAGTATAATAGGATAATACCATAAAGGATAATAATATCATATAACTACATATTAATATATAAATACAGCATGTAAGTCAATCCTATATGATGAATACATGGTGTGTGTGTGTGTGTGTGTGTGCGCACACACGCACGCGCAGGGACAATATTATATATAAGGGATAATATAACATAATACATCATACAGGGCATTATTACTAAATATAATAATATATAATACAACATATAGGACAATATGATGATTACATAAAGCTTGATATTTTTCCTCTTGACCAAATATGCTTTTATCATCTATCTATCTATCTATCTATCTATCTATCATCTATCTATCTATCTATCTATCTATCTATCTATCTATCTATCTATCTATCATCTATCTATCTATCTATCTATCTATCTATCTATCTATCTATCTATCTATCATCTATCTATCTATTTATTTCATCAAGCATTTATTAGATAACATATATAAGTATAAACATGATTCTGAATACATGAAATGGATACCAATAAATGGGGTTGTTAGGACAGGGATGGTAGGCACATTCGTGCGCTTATGCACGTCCCCTTTATAGACCTCTTAGGAATGGGGTGACGTCAACATTAAACAGTCTAAGGTTAAAGCTACGGGGGTTTTGGGATGAAACCAGAGTGTCAGTTAGAGCAGTGGTCCCCAACCCCCGGTCCGCGGACCGGTGCCGGGCCGCGGAGTACCTGGCACCGGGCCGCGCAGCGGCCGGGGGCCATGATCGCTGCAGCGGCCGGGGGCCATGATCCCTGCTGCCTCTTCACCCACACGCGCAGCCTGAGATCAACCCCGGGACTCGAACCCGAGAGCCGCCTCTCCGGTCCAAACCCCACTCCCACCCCGGCCGCCCGCCTGGCCGCCTTGGCAGCCCGTGGAGACGGAGCGCGTTCGGTTCGCCGCTACCTGGGGGTGCCATCCCCATGACGTCACCGCGGAGTCCTCGCCTCCTTCCCTGGCGAGGCTTTCTCCCCGCCAGCCAATCAGAGGCCAGTCCCCGGGCAAGCGGGGACAAGTTGCTGGCCGGCCGAAGCAGAAGCGGGAGATTGGAGGGGGGGGGAGAGAGAGCGAGAGAGCGAGAGAGCGAGCGCTGGGCGGGTGGCAGCGCGTTCCACAGCGGACTAGGCGCGCCGCGGGCTGCCAACCCCCCCCCCCCACACACACACGTACACACACTGCCTCTCTGGCAATTGGCTGCCCAGGAAGGGAGCGGGGAGCTTTCACAGATAGGAACGTGATGGGGTTTGTTTTCTTCCCCCACTCCTGAGCCCCCCCTTTTTTTTTGCTTGCCTTCTGGGGTCTCCGCCGTGGAGCAGCCGAGGTCAGATGGGGAGGCGGAGAGAGAGAGAGAGAGAGAGAGAGAGAGAGATGGGCGGGTGGCAGCTGTCTGTGAAACATCTTCCCCTCCCCACCTCCTGGGCAGCCAATTGCCAGAGAGGCACGGTGGGGGTGGTGGGGGTGGAAGGAAATAAAAAGAGAAGTTGCCCTTTCATTTTGCAATCTCTCTCTACGACCTTGTTTCATTCTCTTCCCTTTTGTTTCGTCCTCATTTCTCAATCTCAGCAACTTTAACACTTTTGGACTTCAACTCCCCAAATTGCCCAGCCAGCTAGAATAGATAGATAGATGGTGGATAGGTGATTGATAGATAGAGAGGGATGGATGGATGGATGGATGGATAAATAGATAAATAGATAGATAGATAGATAGAGGATATATACACATACACGCATACACACATACATACACAGAGAGAGAGAGAGAGACAGAGACAGAGACAGACATGGATGGATAGATATCACAGAAGTGAGTATACCCCCTCACATTTTATCAATATTTAAGTATATCTTGCAGCAGTTTAGACATTAATGGCTGGGGGCCATGATCGCTGCAGAACAACGCCCCCCCACCCCTGCGCGCGCTCAGCGGGCCACGGTAAAATTATCAAAGGCTGACTGGTCCGCGGTGATAAAAAGGTTGGGGACCACTGAGTTAGAGCATTCCAGGCAATGACTTTGTTGCTGAAATGGTATTTTCTGCAATAGAGTTTGGAGAGGTTTACCTTGAGTTTGTATCTATTGTGTGCAATACAGTTGAAGCTGAAGTAGTCGTTGACAGGTAAGACATTGTAGCAGATAATTTTATGTACAACGCTTAGGTCAGACCGTAGGGAGCGTAGTTCTAAGTTGTCTAAGCCCAAAATTTCAAGCCTGGTGGCATAAGGGATTCTGTTGCGAGCAGGAGTGGAGGACTCTTCTCGTGAAATACCTCTGAACTCGCTCAATTGTATTAATGTCTGATATACAGTACAGATTCCAGGCAGATGAGCTGTATTCGAGAACTGGTCTAGCAAAGGTTTTGTATGCTCTGGTTAGTTACCAGAGAAGAAGCTATGCAGGATTAGGTTAACTCCTCTTGTTGCCTTTTTGAAAATAGGCTCTAATTAAGGTCCCTTTCTGACTTTTTAGGACCCTCTGGGCTTCCTCGGGGGCGGCCCGCCTGTCAGCCTCATCCCCACCACCTCTTTTACGTGCCTGCTTCTTTTCCGCCTGGCAAAGGCACCAACATTAGCAGGGAAACCATGACGCGCAGCATCTATTCATGGTGGCCATTACAAACATAGCATATTTCCCCCTCCTTCAAGGCCCGCCAGGCGAACGCCCAACGCCCGCCTTCCTTCGTGTCCCCGCCCCGCCACCGGCCTTTACCATTTTCTTGCTCTCGGAGCCTCCTCGGCTGCCCTGACGTGCCATTTTGCCGCCGCCGCTGCCGCCGCCGAGCCGCTCGCCCGGCAGGGAAGAGGAGCTCCGGGAGAAGCAAACCTCCCTGCCTCCGCCTTGTCGCTTTCCTGAGGCAGAGGACTACGACTCCCAGCATTCAGCTGGCGACAGGTAAACGCCCGCCAAAGAGTCTGCGCGAGAGGGAGGCGGAAGACGATTTGTTGAATTACGCCTGCGCGGGCTTCCTGCAGCCACGATTCCTTCCTACAATTCCTAGCATGCTTGCGCGAGCTTATTCCAAGGCAGCAGGGAATGTTATATTTAGGGGTCCCCCCCCATCGATGAGATCGACATGTTCCTTGTGTCCCAGTAGGTGTCAGCATTTAGCTGCTCTCAAAGATCTGTTTTATTGATCATAAAAGAATTAAATTGTTGATAAATTATTTATCTTAAATTATTAAAGATAGGGATATTAATATAAGATAAACATAAATTAAGATGAGATGGTATGCGAGCAGGGGAATTGGCAATATTATTTCCAAACCACTGGTGGCTGAGCAGAAATGTTTGTTGTCAGTGTTTCTCAATTTTTTTTAAGTTTGTCAAAAAGTTTAGGACGTACCCTCCAGATAGCAACCCACATGGACAATAACGCAATGGTAAAAATCAGACTCTTCACAGGATGTTTAATTTGTGGTTCAAGTATATGGCATCTATGAAAACATTAAAAATATGCTCCTTTTGAATGTGGAATGAACGGGGGTTGGGGTTGTATGTGTGGACTTCAGCTATAGTCTAGTTCACTAGTGTTCAAACTTGGCAACTTTAAGACTTGTGGATTTCCAACTCTCAGAATTCCCCAGGCCAGGGTGGGAATTCTGGAAGTTGAAAATCCACACATCCAAAAGATGCCAAGATTGGACATCCCTGCTCATTACAGAGTGCCGTCTTGCCAGTTTGGGCCACTCCCATAAGGACCCCACTATTCACAAACATCTAAAGGGGTCCATCATAGTTGCTTAACACAAGACCACCGCTGAAGGAAAAGGAGATGTAGATCTGATTAATATCCAAGTTATGGATGTGCATTTACTATGTTCATATGTGTGGACAGCTAGTTTGCAATCACCAATTTCTTTCTGGAAGGCAAATTGGAATATTTACTAATAGTTACTAATTCCCAAGTACAAGAATGCCTCCATTTTTACCCATCTTCAGTTCCCCATGTGATATAGAATTTTAGGCTTCATTATTAGCATTTTAATAAAAGTGACACCAGCGTTTTAGGATGGCATCCATGCAGCCTTTTGAAGTTTAGCACACCATGTTTTTCCTGAGCCAAAGTGAATTCCTTTGATGTGCAAAAACTAGCCCTCCCAGGAGCAATCAAACAAAACAGGGCTTATTCAGGAGTCCCTGATTAAAGTTGAAAGTATTGAGAAACAAATCCAGTTGCGAAAGTAGAAGATGCAACATATTTTAAGGATGTCTGTGTTTTTTCAAATCTAATAAAAAATCTTTATTATTTGATCTGTTGCTTTTCGATTCATCATATATATTGAATGTGTATATCTTTTGTGTCTGTACAAAGGTTTCATCCTGAATAAAATGCATTGTGCTTTGCCTGAAATTCTTGAGGGGGTGTTTGGGGAAAAAACACTTTGCATGGTTCTTTCCAGCTCTAGGCCAGGTTGGGTGCCTGAGTTTTATAAGCAAGACTCAAATTTCAAAGTATGATGAAATTCTGGGGGAAAAAGTGTAAGTATCTATGCAAGATATAAATAATGGCAATTGGGTCTGGAAATACAGAAACAAGCCAATTTTGCTTTAAACAACTAGAAGTGAGAAGATGGTCAGTCCATTTTTCTATACCTCAAAGCCAGATGCTTCTCCGCCTATCACTCTTCAAAGCAGGGGTGACAAACACAAGGCCTGCAATTTGGTCGGATCTGGCCCACAGGCCGTCCTGGAAAATATAAGGGGTCAGCCTGTGTCACTTCGACCCGGTCTATCCAATGAAGGAAACATGCCAGTAGTTTGGGGAGTGGCGTCAAACTGGTCACACCCACCCTGTCACCCATGCCCACCTGCCCCCCCCCCCCGTCAACCACAGCCCTGATGTGGTCCTCAATGAAATTGAGTTTGCACCCCTGCTCCAAAGGAAGCTTTCCAGATGGGATTAATTTTATCTTTTTTTTGGTCCCTTGCAAAAGATCAGATAGGAATAAAAGCTCAACATAACTTTCTTCAAGTATAACTTTCTGCAATTTGTGAGGAATGCTGGATGCTGCAGTCCAGCAACAATTAGAAGGTCAGCACCTACAAGTTAATTAAAAATATGCCCAATTAGAATACAGGTTTAGATATTCTTTTCAAATGTAATGCTTGTAATAATGTAGTAATTGTGGAATGACCCAACACGAGAGCAGCAACTAAAACCAGAAAAAAAGCTTCATGCTTCAGAAATTATTTTTAAACATACAAATTTGACTAAATGTGAATGTATTAAAATTTATTGGGTTGCAACCTTATTTTGACATGAGTTTGTCACTCAAATAGACACTGCACATTTAGAATTCTAATATTGCGAAATCACCCTTTTCTGTCAACTTGATTTAATAATACATTATTTCAACATCTTTATAAAAATTTGGACTTCACCATTTCATCACCGAGTAATGTGTGTTAGCATTTTGGTCCTTTGGATATTGTGATCAGAAAACACTTACGTTCATTTAATATAAAACCATATCCTACCTGCTATTAAATACCCAGCAATGAGTGATCATTGGGAAAGTATAGTAACAGACCCATTCACAACAATATATGATCGAATTACTCTGAACTCAGACATCACAGTGCATACTGAACAATTTATTATTAATACATTTTTTTTACATAAGGTTATTCAAAAAAAATGACAAAATAGCAGAAATTAATGGGCAACACACATGTGGATTAAGGCAACAGGCCAAAATGATACTTGCAATAGGCTCAAAGCTTCCATGACTCTGGAAAAAAAATTAGTGGAGCTGAGTTCATTTCTCCCAAGGGGAAGAAAATTGGCATTATGGGCATGGAGAAACATGGCTGAGCAGTAGGTAGATATACTTGCAGGCCACGACATTTACACTTGCTAAACGGTGGCATAATCATAAACAAAAGTAGGCTGCTTCACCAGAAATCCAAAAGTTTTCTGTTTTCTATGCTTAAGCATTTGCCAATGGCCCAAAGAATGAATTGGTCTCTTTTATAATTCAGTATTGCGCTGACAGAATCTGTTTCATCTTAACTGATGGCTGAATACAAAGATGTCCCAGAATGCCGAAAATTGATATTATATGGGCTTAGAACACAGGTAGTCCTTGACTTACGATCACAATTGAGCCCACAATTTCTGTTGTTGAGTGAGAAATTTGTGAAGCAGGTTTTACCCCATTTTGCGACTTTTCTTGCCACAGTTGTTAAGTGAATCATGATAGTTGTTATATCAGCAACACACTTAAGAGAATGTGGCTTCCCCATTGCCTTTGTTTGCCAGAAGGTCGCAAAAGGAGATCACATGAAAAATACCCCCCCCCCCTCCGGGACACTGCAACTGTCATAAAGATGAACCAGTTGTTAAGCACTGAAATGCCAATCATGGGGATGCTGCAATGGTCATAAGCCACTTTTTTCAGTGCTGTTGTAACTTTGAACGGTCACTAAATGAACTCTTGTAAGTCAAAGACTAACTGTACATTTTCCTTTGCCCTGGTAGCCTGTCCAAATAATCCTGGTTTGTAAAAGGGCAATTTCAACAAGACCAACCCCCAGCCTAGCTAAATTTCCGGCAAAAAAAATAAATTACAGCATAAACACACAACACTGATGGCCAATAATCTAAACAAAATAGAAGTCAAGATTTTTCTTGAAAAATATGCTCCTGATATCAAGATTGTTACTGGTTTGATTCGATTTTGAGGCATTTACAAGTAACTTTTAGAGTGTGACCACAATGTTGTTAACGGTTATTTCTGCAGAATTACACTGCTACTGAGATGCTTGGTATTAATTACTTCCCCATTAGTAGAAACCTCAAAAGTAAACAGTATTGGAAAAGTTTTTAAAAAAAGAGATAATGTCTCAGGGTTAATAGGCATACTCAGCACGAAAAGGCAATTTTTTTTGCCATATTATATCTGCTACTGCAATCATTAGAATAATTAAAAAAAACACTAAGTAAAAGCTGGAATTTCCAAAATTTTACCCGCTTTGAGGTACACAAAACTTCAGGAGTGTATCTGTTTACCCCCAATTTCACCATTGATGACTTTTGAAGTGACTTCCAGAGCTTACAGTACCTTGAGCTAACCTATCCTAAAATCTCTAAAGTATAATCCACACAGTGGAGGTTTAATCATCTAACAGTACCATTCCTTTTCCCAAACATTGTATGGTCCATGGTTATTTGGTCCTGGTTTAAGGGAAAACGCCATGTAGTGCCAAGCACCACGAGGGATATTATGAAGAACTTGGCATGTTTTCACTGAACATTTTGATTCTGCTGCCCCCCCTCCCACCCGCATATACAACTTTGGGAACAACAAAAATTCATCTACAGCACCATCTTCTAAAAAGGCACTTTGAGGACTGTTTTGCTTTCAATAAACCGACCGCTTCAAGATGGCGGAACTATCCTGCAAGGAAACAGGTCTTCGGAGTGATCTATAGGCCAGAGGTAATTCAGACATAGTTCTCATATGGATATGAACTAGCAGTACACTGGACAAACATCTCCTTTCTGTAAACTTTTTTTTTATTTACCTCCTATAGAAGTGGCTCTTCAATTTAGTTTAGTTTTTCCAAAGCTCTCCCACTCCATCTGTAAGCCTCGGTGATCTGCTCAGCAGATTCCCACCGGTTACTTAGTTCTAACTTCAGTATTATCAGCAAAACCAAGACCTCAGCATATCTAAGGAGAAGTGATAACAGAGGACCCCGAGTTATCCCTGTTTCATTTTTATCTGACGGTGGCATTTTATCTTTAGGTATTATTCATAAATACATATTAGTATATCTGCAAGTAGTCCAGGAGCTAATTGTCCAACTTTGCAGAAACGTTTAAGGTACACATTGCATATCTAAAAAGTAACTTGTGCCTAGTGCTTGACTTGGAATTTTTATACAGACCAGCCATTATTTGCATCAATCCAGCAAACACACACATGCTAACTGCTTATGGACAGGAAGCAGAAGTTATGGCAGGATTAGGTCCTGCCCTGAAACACCTCCCCTCCTGCATACAAACAGCTAGCCCTATTATCAATGTCAATTTAAAGTGCCATATTTGGAAAACTGAAGATGATAAACAAGAGCGCTTGGGGTTCGGATTGGGTTTACACAGATTAGAAATATAGCTTTCACATCAACGCGCACAAAAAATTAATTTCTAAAGCGACTTGTGGAAAAGACAACATAATCATAAAAAAGCAGTCCCCAGAAGAAAGTTACAAGGAGTTAAAGTTAAAATCTTATCCAATGCCTCATCCCTAAACACAAGAAACACAAGTTGTCCTCAACCTATGACCACAATTGGGACCAGAATTTAAATTGCTAATCAAGGCAGTTGTTAAGTGAATCACTGCAGTTAAGCGAATCTTAAGCAAATCCAACTTCCCCCATTTACCTGGGAAGATCACAAACAATGATCACATGTCTCTGACACTACAATTGCCATGAATGCATGCCTGTTGCCAAGTGCCTGAATTTTGATTATGGAAATGCTGAGATGATTATAAGTGCGAGGACCGGTCATAAGTTACTTTTTTCAGTGCTTCCCCCCCCCCCCCTTCCTCAGTGCCGTTGTAACTTTGAGCAGTTGCTAAATGAATGGCGGCAAGTTGAGGATTACCTGCATATTTATTACCTAGGCATTTATATTGCTCCAGTCAAACCATCTCCGAGCAGCGTAGATTTCCTCTATATAATATTTCATTAAAAAAAACACAAAAAAGAACAGTCTTCTCAACTTGCTTCCACAAGCTGGCCCTATGTCCTTTGGACAAATCAGCATTCCAGGATTCCCTTCGGAACCAGACTTCCCATTCTCATTGGAAAAGGAAATAGAGCTGTCTTTTATCTCTATTCCTAAGGAGGCTTGCCCCTCCTCAAGAAAGCTTATCCTCGGGACCCCTTTTAGGTTAACTGTGCTAGTCTAGAGTTAGAACTAGTAAATCCTGGATCTTATTGGACAGACAAGATTCTATACTGAGTAAGCAGTCTAAAAACTATACCCCCAGTTCCTAACCCCAACCCTAAAGTTAACCAACATCTTAAATTGCATCTGGAAAGTGACCGCAAACCAGGGAGTAACACCTTCAATAGATTTTAACATAGGCAAACCACGCTGTGTCTAATTATTACTCAATTGCCGCGTGGTAGATGGGCCTCAAGAGCAGCTCAGGTAGCTCCAATAGTTCTGAGAGAACTCTTGTTCCATATCCAATTGCAAGTAACACACAAGATGAAGTTAGGCAACATCTCTCCTGGCCACTGCTTCTAACTGCTCGTTGAGTAGAAGCCATGATTTCAAGGAACCACCCAAACTGAAAACCTGCTATCCTATATTGCTACACACTACTTCCAGAATCTGTTGGTTTCTCAATCAGCAGCCACTAATTTTTTTATGGGATAATGTCTAAGCCCATTTCTTTCTATTCAGATCTTAAAACCATCTAGGAACTAAGACAGAACCTCAACAGCACTGTGGGTAAATCTATTTTAAGTATTCTCTGGATATTGGATATTTCACCCAGTATTGATAGGTGATTCACCCACAGCTTCCTATAGATATGAAAAGAGAACTGAGCAGCGTAGTTCCCCACAGCTTAGGACCTGAATACTAAGCCTCCACTCCAAATCAACTGAACCAGCCAGAAGTTTATTACACCGTGCCCCCTACTCCTAACCTTCAAAGGAGATTGTGATGTTGCCGCCTCCTTCCCTAGTATCAGATCATCAAGGACCATCAGTGCAGTCTCTGTTCCATCCCCCGCCCTCTGCCCCATCTCCTGAACACAAACAAAAGAAGGAACATTGACTCCCCACCAATAGTTACACTATAGTGAGGTCAAATAATGGCTTTCCAAGGAGAAGTGGAAGTGAATGTATCCTTGAAAGATGGGGTGATGCCACTTCCTTTGGAAAGACAATGGTGCTCTTCTCCCAAGGATGAACTAGCCTTTACTCATACTTATTTCCGTGGTAGCCTTCACCAAATGAATTCAGCCCACAAGTGGCATCACAGAAGAGCTAGTCCACTTCTTTGGGATCAACAGGGTTGAACTGGCCCCAGATAACTTCACAAGACAATCTCCAAGTCATCGCTACTGGACATGGCCACTTGACACCAACCTTGACAAAATGTGATTTTTAACCTTCCAGATGCCTTGCAAATTCATCATAGCAGCCTACTAACTGATCATCCAGCCCATTTTCCCTTAAAAGACCCAGGGAATCTTAAAATAAGATTGCTGGAAGGAAACCACAGATTTGATAAGCACAGAGTATAGCTACGCTGTAGGTTTGAACCTAACCTGATAGCCGTGTTGATTCAGAACTGCTCCTCATTGCTTTTCAGTATTGTTCCAGGCATCTCTTCTGCTGCTTCATCTCCCAGAGGTACTCAACATTTCAGAGAAACCTACTAGATCAGCAGAGAAACTGTTGAGGCACAATCCCATCAAGGATCACTGCTACTGCCTTGTTCTAAAGATTGGCAGTGCAGTACCCCCTACCAGGTCAGCACAACGACCTCCCAAGTCCCTGAGGAAGTCCTCAAACATCCTCTGGAAACCAAGCAGATCCACCAGATCCACAGGGGTGATGATCCACAGAACAGGGACATACAAAAATAAAGACAAAGAACATCTTGAAACAGTTTCACTTGTAATTTTAATGCATTTTTTCAGGAAACTGTCTTGAGATGCAATCTAATAAAATAGACTTTAGCTGCATGAAATGCAAAAAAAAACAAAAAAAAAAAAACCCCACATTTGTTTCAAGCCTACAATAAACCCACACATTTTTTGAGTTTTGCCCAACCGTTTCAGGTCAGCCACAGTCAACAGAACCAAATCCCAAAATGCTTGGGTTACTATGGATTTGGGATGAAATTAACCAATTTTGTTGTATTTAAGTACAATGACAATAAAGATTATACTTATACTTAAATGGAATCTAGACAGGGCAAGTAGAGCATAGCTGGTGTGCATTATTCCCTCTTGTCCTTGGTCCCTCAGCAGGTCTCCCATCCCCACGTCCCCCCCCCCTTTGTGTCCCTCATCTCTCCATTGCAGGCTCTGTCTAGAATGGCCTATTTTACTGGCCTGAACTGTCCCCCAATCTTTTAATGCCCTCCCCTTCACCACTTTTTTAAATGAGCTGGGCTTTTCCTGTTCTTCCCTCTTACACACACTTCTGTCTGAATCAGCCCTGTTTCAGTCCACCCTCCATTCAGCCTCTTAGGATGGCTGCCCATCTTAAAACACAACTCTGGGAGGCTCAAGCAAAACAGTCCCATCTTGCTATGTGCAGAAACTAAAACACCTCAAATATGCATGCTTCAAGTTTGGACACAGACCACCCAAACCAGCTGATCCAGGTGCCCCTAAGGTGTTAGTAATATTATTCATCTACGTGGTTTTTTCTTCAATCACTCAACTTCACACAACCACCTATTTATCTCAAATTCCATGCCCAAAAGATCCTACAGAATGGAGCTTTAGGATGGATGTCTTTTGGTAGTACATCATTCAGTAACTCATGTTTAGGTAATATCATACTTGGCTGATGTGATCCTTTCTGCTTCTGACTTTTGGTCATCAGAAGGAAGGAAGGAAGGAAGGATCCCTTCTCATGCAGCCAAACTGGAATAAATGGACACTTTGCATGACCAATTGACCTATGGTACAGAGAGAAAACCCCTGTCCCCTATAGCATATTTCCTTAGCTATATTTTCTTGGTGGACCTTCCTTCTCAAGTATCTGGGTTGGGTTTGGGGAGAGGACAGGAGACAGAGGCACTTGCATATACAGGAAGGATCCACAGGATTCTAGAGCCACCATTTTCGGCAAAAAAATATGCATACTAAAAACAAAAGCCAAATAATGGATGTTGAAGACACTTACCCCTATGCTCCCAGTTGTACACAGATTGAACAGGCAGCTCTAAGACTCTATAGGCTAAGATTTCCATGAAAGCACATTAAATTCAAGAAAACTTTTAAAACTAAGAACATGTACAAAAATAAGTCCATATACTCCTGTGAAAAATATACTGGAAACTGTCACCACAGATGAGGTACCATTTATTCCCCACCCACCCACCCAGCTCCATTGCAACGTCAAAAAATATCTTAAATCTTTTAAAAACAAAAGAAAAATATCTGTCTGTTTTATAATCTTGGTTAAAACAGCACCCCTTGTTATATCATACCATTACAAAACAGAAAATCAGAATCTCACATCTTAAACACAAGCCTGAATTCCTGCTTTTCTCTGGCCTCATGCAGTCATTGTCCACCTCCGTTTAAATAAATATAGCAGCTATAGTATTGTAAGAAGTGTGGCACCCAATGCCAATACATTGATATTGTACTATGAATGTTTATCGGCACTTTACAAAGATAGTTTCACAACTCTAATGTTGCCAGGTTTGGTTCTTAAATTAACAGATCCTCTCCACATGAAAACCATTTCACTGCTTTAGCACTCTGCATGAATTGAAAAGATGCTTTCCCGGTAGCCTTTGACTTGGCAGGAAGGAGGAAACTTACAGGCAAGGTTTGCAAATTAATCTGCTTAGCAGTGGGAACACAGTAAGAAATACATATCATACTGCATCAAAATGTAAACAAGTTTTTTTTCAAAGGAAGCAAAACTCAAGTGTCTAAAATAACCTTTTAAAAGGGCTTCTAAAAAGCTAAGTTGGAAAATAGTTTAGGGCATGAATTCCCACTGAAGTGGCAATCCCTAAAACAGAAAAAAAAAGTTTAAAGTAAGCGTATATGAAAACATGCTATCGCTTTACCATACATTCACCCAGAACAATACAACTGTGAGGTCCTTGGTGTCCTCTGAGCTTGGCTGTTTCCTTGCAGATGTTTCATGAACCAACTAGGTAACATAGTCAGTGCTAGAGAGGGAGGGAACTAGATGTGATCTAGTTGCATCATGAAATGTCTGCAAGGAAACAACCAAGCTCAGAAAGCACTAAGGGCCCCACAGTTCAACCCTGAACTCCAGGGGTCCTCTTCTGTTGGTATAATAAAACTTACATTGAACTCCAGTGAGGTTGGACAGCCTGGGTTGATAAATGGGGCATGTTTTCTTTTGGACAAAGAGATAGACAAATGTGAAGGCATCTCCCAAAGCCTGAATTTCATAGGTTCTTCCCTGTGCTGACCTTCCCTGGAGTCATGCTGAGAATGCAAAGGTAAGCGCAGTAGGTAACACATCCTCAGCTAGGACACTTTTCAGGCCTGGGGTTTACTTGTACGTCAACTGAGCTGCTTCCCTAATCAAAATGATTTCAAGTGCATTCGTATTGTGCCCCTTTCCTGTGAGTTGGAATAAACTCTGCTAGACCAGATACATAGTAAATGCTCTTTGAGACACCATCCTACAGAAACCCAAACCTATCCTTTAAAACATGGCAGAAGGTTAAAGGATCGTGACTGGGGGAGCAAAATGGGCTCAGAATAATCGGCTCTCCATACAAGAGATTGGCAAAGAATGGGTTCTTTTAAACGCAACATGGAGGTCAGTAAACATTCTTCAACCAGTCAAATGGTTTTCACGTGGAGAGTGCTTGGTTTGTTTCAGCAGGGCTGGGTTATTTAACAATGCCCAGAGGAACCATCTGCAGTACGCATCTCTGCATATATAATATAAAACCAGTGCAAATAAAGCAGACAAAAATGCAGTTCACGTGTTTACAAAGTGCAAAACGTTTCCCCAAACCCTGCCATTGAGTCAAAAAGTTCACCTCCGACAATAAAATACTTTGCTTCGGATGTCAAGTGGAATGAAACAGAGAGAGGCCCACCTACCAGATTCACATCTAGTGATCTCGTTTCTAAAACGTATCCCACTAAACAAAATAGCATGCTCAATTTCAAAACAAAAAGCCTACACAATAAAAAAAATAGCTTCTTAAAGACTCCCTCCCACCCACCTGCATTTTAGGCTTGGCCTGATTTCATTGGGACAAGAGCTGAACTTCTGTAAAAGGCTTTGCTGTAGAAGGAAAATACTCATAAAATAAAGGTTCAGCAAACAGAAGTCCTGTATTACAAGGCAGCATTAAACGCTAGAGACAAAGAGCAGCACGAAGGAGCTTGCCTTTTTGATTTAAATAATAATAATACTCCCCTATTGTAAGGCTTTCCTTTCAAAATTGAGGGCTAATTTTGTCTATTTAAAACATACGCCCATTTTTCCATCATGAAAGGTGTAAAATGCTGCTGCAGCAAAAATGGACAGATTATTATTATTTTTTCCTTTAACAGCTTATTGCACTAAAAAGATAGCAAAAACTGGTTGTCAGTCCCTTAAACAAAATAGTTATGTCTCTAAACATAAAAAAACAGGTTGCTGATACACCCACTTAAATTAAAGCATTGTTATTTGTCTAATAAATATAAAAGAGAGGGGGGAAGTACTCATATAGATATGCACGGTCACATTAAAGTGAGAGGAAGCCACTCAACTCATCTGTCTCCTTTTTAAAAAAAATACCAAACAAAAATAACTCTCTACTTCATCACGACGTGCCACCTAGAGAAACGAAGGAACATATGATGTCGCCAGAAGCTCGGAAGATACAGGTAACAACACACAAGAGGGAAAATTAGCTGAAACCTCTGGACAAGCAGAAAGCAACATCATTATTAATCTGGCCAGCTTGTGTCAGTACTTCTGGGAGAAAAGTACATGGCGAATTTAGTTCCATGATGGAAAGCAAATGGAGTGGTGCGACTCCCAAGCTATGCAGACAGACATGAAAGGCAGCAGTTGGCTAAACTACACAGGGAAGTATTAAGTGCAAGTACGCACACTCTTTCCCACAATAGTGATGGGGCCCGTTCAAGCAAAGTAACACTTGTTCTGCTTGCATTCAAGCAGAGACAACCACGGAGGGGGAGCCAGATGCCACCCCCGCAAGGGTACAAAACAGACAAAAACACTTTTGCACACCCACCAACCCACTCCCACCTCAACATCACTTGCATTGCTCCTATAAGTTTTAATACCCTTTGTGTTGTTGTTGTGGGTTGTTTTTTTTTTTTTTTTTTTTTTTTTGCAGAAAGAGTTGTGCTGCTGAGCAACTTGAGGTAAAGGCATAAAAAGGATTAGACTACTCCTCCCTCCCTCCCAACCCCCCAAAAGAAACACAGAGATCCAAACGCACAAAGGAAAAGAGGATGACAACAGCACTTCCCATAGGAAGCTGCTCCGAAAGCAGTTGGCTGGTTTCGTATTGCATAATAAGTGGCGTGTTCTTGGTGAAGTAAACAATCTTCCTTGCATCAGGACAAGGATAAGGCCTGCTCCCCGTTCCCACAAAAACAGAAATCAGCTACAGCAAGGCAGAGCTGCTCCCTCCCCCATTCACCAATTGCTCTGGAAACATACACTGTATGTGACTTAATTCTACAGTTCTTTCTTTCGTGAACAGGTTCCATCTCATTTTTTTTAATATATATATCTATCTATCTCTATTTTATATTTAGCTAAGCAAAGTACATGGTGCGTAAGGTGTCTTGGTGAATCTGTACAGCCTTCGCGAGGGCTTGGGGATCTCTTCCGTTGCTCTGTCCAGAAACATGGCTTCCTTCGGCACTGTAGGAAGAGGAAAAAGGGAAGAGAGGATGAATACATTCCTGAGGCTCTGCAAGGCACCAGTTCTGCTCTCTTTCCTCTTGGGTTTCTCAATGAACAAGTTCTGGAATCAAATATCTCTAATATTTTGTCAAACAGACTTTAGATCCAGTGGCCAGCAAAAATAACATTTTTTATCCAATATCCCTTTTACTTCCCCCAAGTTGTCAAAGGTGGCATTTTAATATTAGAATTATTGATAGGTAGGTTAACAAATGCAAAATAAATCCCTAGAACCAGAGTTCTAAGTAATTCCTTGGGCTATATCTAATGTTTATCAAATTCTGTATCTAAGGTGGTTCTTTGCAGACATGGTGGGAAAACTTTTCATACTGTTGATATGAAGTGTAACATGGTGTTAACTATGTAACATGGTGTTAACTATGTAACACTAGCAATGTAAGTGTAACACCAGCAATGTGCTTTCCTTCCTCCCTACATTTACATGCATACACAATGCCTGTTTATGTATGTTGCAGATCTGTGCAAATACCTTGTGTTTGAAGGATCTGAAGCTTAAAACCAACTGTTCTGAACTTACATGAGTTTACAATGTGCAAACTTTACAAAAATGTTCTAATCTTGAAATGCCCCACTTTAAATAAACCTGACTTCAAGGCTGGGGCAGCACTGAAATAGTTCAAGGGAGACGAGAAGATGGCCTTTCAAAAGGGTTAGATGGAACCTGAAATGAATTTCAGAGTTACAAGTCTGCTATAATCTATAATTAATCATTTAATCCAGACTTCTTGTCATGAAAAAATAGTGTAATAGATGAAAGACCATGAGGGATCCTATGCATGCACACTGTGGAATGCCCCATGCTGGATGGGGAAATCTGGGAGTTGAAATCCACCCATCTTAAAGTTGCCAAGGTTGGTAAACATTGGTATATGGAAAACCTAATCTCTATTTCAGTACGGATTTCCCAAAGCCCACAGAACCCAACTAAAAGAATGTGCAATGAAGCTGAGCGACTTCTATCCCAAGAAATCCTTTAAAAAAGCCAATGTTGCTCAGAAAATTCTGGAAAACAGAACCAACCTTTGGCTTTTAGGTAGACAGTTTGCTGAGGGAGCAAGACAAGCATTCATTCTCACCTGTCATGTTCTTTGTCCACAAGGTGGTATCTTGCTCTGAATGCTACCAGGTGAGCATAATAAGCTGGTGCAGGTATAGACACAGATCGTGTGCAGCGTACATAGGTGTGGCAGAGCTGGTAAGTTAGCAGCTGAAGTTCATCTGCAGTGAAACAATTGTCATCCCACAAGACATGATAGTGTGAGGGGCGGCTGGTACCCTAAGAGAAAGAAAACACGACAGTATTCAACATTAATTTTTGACATCATATTTCTGTAACTATGTTTCTCAATCTCAGCAACTTTAAGCTGAGTGGACTTCAACTCACAAAATTTCCCTAGCCAGCAGAGTTGACGTCCAGATATCATAAAGTTGTCACGGTTATGGTTGAGGTACACTATTGTGTAGCATTCCAAAAGTGGAAAACTGTTTTTTAAATTTATTAGGACAGACATGGCAATTATAAATGATTCCGAGCCATCTGAGAAAGGGTTCTCATGATATATTTTAGCTGCTGTGATGCAGTCTGGGTCTCTTCTCATAAACTGGAACTTAAAAGAAGACTCAACAACTATCTAGAGCAGTGGTCCTCAACCTGTGGGTCGGGACCTCTTTGGGGGTCGAATGACCCTTTCACAGGGGTTGCCTAAGACCATCGGAAAACACCTATTTTCGATGGTCTTAGGAACCGAGACACCAATTTTATGGTTGGGAGTCACCACAACATGAGAAACTGTATTAAAGGGTCGCGGCATTGGGAAGGTTGAGAATCACTGATCTAAAGGGAAAGGTTTCCCCCTGCCCAGTCATTTCTGACTCTAGGGCCTTGTGTTCATCTCCACTTCTTAGTCAAAAGGAGCCAGTGTTGTCCGAAGATATTTCCATGGTCATGTGTCCAGAGTAACTATATGCCAAGATGCACGGAAAGCTGTTCAAAATCTATCTGCATCTCTAAGAAATGAAGGTGGTTTATTCTGTCTGTTATTTCAGAATAACCATTTAAGTAAAAACTTAAGACAACTGGATAGAGATACACGTGTTATGTTGAAATAACTATCTTTTTTCTTAGCGTTATTAGAGAATAGATTCCATTAGAGATCATCACTCTAGATAAGAGAAAGCTTCTGTTTTACAGCAAATCGAGGTTTTAATAGTTATTCTAATAAATGAATATGTATTTTTAAAAAGAACTATGATAAATTAGTAATTTTGCTTTAGGTCAGTCTTTGCTGATTTAATTTTTCTCAATCAAAAACTGGACAAATGTGATTTTGTTTTCATCTACTCAGTGACACCAAATTTGGATAGGCATGACCAGAAGCACTGGTCCAGGAACTGAATGCTTCATTTTTCACCTGTATTCCTGCATGGCTACAGAGGTAAAAATCAAATTCGTAAGGATGCGTGATATCCGTATCTACTGTTGTTCCAGCAGGGATGTTTCCACTTCTTCCAACCTGGAACATAAGTAAATTAAATATTAAATTAAAATGTGTTTTTTTAAAAAAAAAATAGGTATATTTCTCAATTCTTGATTCTAATGTCCACACTGCACAAAATCTCTTGAGAAGCATTAAGCCTTCCATGTAGCAGTCAGTTTTTAATGCACATTTTGTTTTTTAAAAAGTCAAACTTTAAGCTAACTCAAAGCTATTGATAAATTAATCATACAAACCAAAGAACTTCAGCTACATCCAGAGGTACCTGAGCCACCCACTAGCCAATGCTAGTTGGCAATTTGGGGTCCTGCATTTCCAATACAGATTGGGAAAAGATAACTTGAAGATGAGGGGCTAAAACCTTTTAACAGAACCTAACCAGGAAGCCTCTGCCAGAAATCCAGAAATCTTATTCCTGTCATTATTACAGTGTCTTTGATCCTTCCTCCCCCCCTCCAAGGATATATGGTAACAGCAATTATCTACTTTATACATCTGCTGCAAGAATGGCAACCAGTATGAAATGCTGCAAAGACTCAACTACTCTGTATCTGTACTAAGAATGACAACTACAATTCTTGTTTGGGGGGGGGGGGGAAACTGCTTGGAAATAGGACAAGTCTTACCCTTTCTGTCCTATCAGCACAAAACAGCCTCGTATGATGCCTCTTCTGAACCACGATGTATGTTATGCCAGGCTGATAGTCTTTTTCCAAGCTGATACAAGCCTCTCTAATTGCCAGCAGCTCATAATACAACACCTACACAGGAGGAATAAAAGGCTTGGCTCACTCGAACAGCGATAAGCATGGGAACGTAAATCAGATTTCTGTTCTGACAAACAAACACACAACATTTGTCATTTTTCAGCCACAACAAATTTAAATGGCACTATTATTCAACTTGGCAACTTTCAGATAGGTGGACTTTAACACCCATCTGAAAGTTGCCAAGTGTGAAAAACACTAAGCTAGCAGAGAACAGGATTAAACTTTCTGTGTTATAACTGGAACTTTAAAAACTTTTCTGCATATTATCCTTTTTACGTGTTTACCCCACCTTTTCCCCTCAAGGGTGAAATGCATACAGGATTACCATTTCATCCATGTGAAATACCGTATTTTTCAGACTATAAGACGCAACGGTGTATAAGATGCACCAAGATTTCAAAGAGGTAAGTCAGAAAAAACAGATTTTGTCCTCCCTGGTCCCCAGGAGCACCCTGCACTCAGCAGGGCTCGGGGAAGGCAAAAGTGCCCCCGTTTTTTGCCCCTTTTTCACCAAAATGGGGGCATTTTTCCATTCTCCCCAGCCCTGCTGAAGCCTGCAGAGTGCTTCTGCCGGGGGGGGGGGAGGCAAAAATGCCCTCGTTTTGTGGAAAATGGCCTGTTTTCGGGAGGTCAAAAATAGCTCTATTCGGTGTATAAAATGCACCAACGTTTCCACGCTTTTTTTTGGGGGGGGGGGGGAGGAAGGTGCATCTTATACTCCGAAAAATACAGTATTGGGTTAAAGGATAGGGACAGATCCGAAGTCACCCAGCGAGATTCATGCTCAAGTGGGACTTGAACCTGGGTCTTCTTGGATTCAATCCAAACATTTATAGCAAAGCAAATGGTAAAGATTTTCAAAAGGAAGTGATCCATGATCAATGGAAGGACGAGCCCTATTCAACAAGGTTCATAGTAGATTACGTAGAAATCATTCAAGCAATGCCCTTATTGACAGATTTTAAGGACCTTTTTGTGGCAGTGATGCTGATAATATTCTTATTCTGGTATCTGACCATCAACAGTAGGGGTCTTGATAATATTTAAGGGCTCATTATGATTTTCTTTTCTCTTCTTCTTGTTATGAACAGAAGATTTAAGTTCCTTGGCACTCTGCCACTGAATTAATGTTTGAATTTTATTGTTAGCTGGTTTGAAATACCCCGCTAACTATGCAGGACATAAGTGAGATATAAATAGATATTAAGACCTGTCGAAACTGTCCTTCTGAAACTCCGTCACGATAGAAGATGATTCGTGTGGGTTTGAACCGTGTTGATTTGTAGAACTGGATGAGAAGTTCTCTAACCATGGAAGCCAAATCTTGGATGATCTCCTGGCGGGGTTTCTGGACTCTCACTGTGGCACAGTACCTGCTTGGATGAGCATCCATGCTACCTACAACCTAACAGCGAAAAAGGGATACATGAAAATAAATGAAGATTCCATAGAGGCCATGTTTCAAATGTCCTTTCTTTATACCAACTGTTCTATTGCTGCTTTGCTAATAGTAAATAATATTTTATATGGCTGTTGCTTACATTTGTCACTTGTTGATTTTTTTAGAATGTTCTGTTAGATTTTGAATTTATCTTTTCTTTTATAATTAGCATAAAATCCTTCACAAGTTTATCCTTCCAACAATATCCCAGAGAGTGTTCTGACCCAGGCTTCCTTAAAAAGCATGAAGCAGAGTCTTGGTCCCGGCAAAACCGCTTTTATTTATAGACTGTGAATTCCTTTCATTCACAGTCAGCAAGACTTGTCAAACAGTCTTCCAGAGGAATATTTATCAACATGAACCTTATCTCGCTTGGAGAGCTGCCAGATAACTAGTTTCCAAATGCCGGGCAAGGCAACACTTGGCACAGAGGCTCTTATACTCACAAACAGAACTTTCCTCTCTTGAAACGACCGAAGGAACAAAATTCTTCCCTGCAAAAGCCCACTCCCCGTTCACTCCTCTTTTGATCCTATGGGAGGGGCCAATCACAATCACCTTTACTCTTAAGTCGATCCTGCTTTCTTAGTTGTTCTTGTCTTCTGGCAGTTCTGCACATGCGCACACTGGAAACAGGCTCCAGCTGTTCCTCTGCCTCACTGCTGTCTAGCTCCCTCTTTGCCTCCAATGCAGAGCCCTCATTTGAGCTTTCCTCAGCCCCCAGGACTGGCCCATGTTCCTCCCCAACCTCCTCACTGTCCAACTTTGCTGCCAGCTCTGGTGGTTGCCAGCGGGCCACAATCGTGAGAGAATTAAGACACAGGAACTGGCTTAAGTCAATGAATAACATTTAAGGCTTAAAAATAAGCTTGAATCTGGGATTTTCCAGTCTTAGTCTGGCAGTTTATAGGATTTATTTTCGAAGTGGAATATTTTTATTTATCTAAATAATTATCCATCAGAATTATTTTTGGGAAGAAGAACTACACACCTACCACGTGCTTCATCACCACATAACAAATGCCTTCTCTCCCTTAATAAGATAAATGGACAGCAAAGTTAAATCCAATGATTCACAGAACCCAGGTATGTAGAAACTACAAGTGACCATAAAAAACCATTCCCCTTTACCAGAGACGGTTTTAATTTGCACACAATGAAAAATTAAGCAGAAAGAATGGCTGATAAACCCATGAGACACAAAGAGCTGGATTAAAGCAACCAAAACAAATTCATTCTGTCTCAATCCAAGTTCCTCGGTTTTCTCATTCAAATTATTTAGGGAGGGGGAAGGTAGGGAGACCCATGAATACAACATAGCTTACAGCAGCAATGGAAGGCTTCTTTCCATCCCCAGCAGGTGGATGAGTAACATCGGCTCCCAAGAAGATCACTGGTTGTTGGAACACAGAAGGTCTTTTAAAAAAAAGGGACAAATCAACCCCAGTATTAATATCTAAGTGACGGTCAACAGGCCCTGGGTTACATGCACCTCACATTTGGAAGGAAAGAAAGGCAGATGCTTCTGGCATGTAGCCAGGAATGTAACAAATCTCATGACTAACTCCTGCATATTACAGAATTTATTTTCTTTGGGGGAAAAACACATTAAATTTACATGTGAAACAGAGAGCATAATCTGTCATTATAGAGAATGACCCTTGTGCTAAAGTAAACACCAATGTAGAGTATCCATTTCTTGCTTGAATGTGCATCTTCTCAGAACTGGAATCAGAATTTATAGCAGCATACAGGTAGTTTTCTATTTACGAAGAATTGCTTAGCAATCGTTCAAAGTTATAATGGACCCTCCATGGTATTTACGACCTGGTTCTAAAGTTTCGATGGCTGTTGCCAACCTCATGGTCATGTGACCACCTCAGGCACTCAGCAACTGGTCTGCATTTAAGGCCATTTGCAGCGTCCAACTGGGTTTTATGATGCCTTTGCCTGAAAACCAGCATTTATTTCCAGTTTTAGGCTAAAACACCCCATAATGAACGATGAGCTAACTTTACAATCACCAGGCTTGCTTTAAGCTCACCATATTCACTTAACAACTACCTCAAAAATCGGTCAAAAAATTAGGTTGGTCACATGAGTGACCCATTGTACAACTATCACAACGGTTAAAGGGCAAACTCTGTTACGGGCATAAATTAAGGACTATCTGTATCATTTTAATAATTCCTATTTGTTCACCAAAAAACACTTCAAAGCAACCAACATGATTTTGGCTATTAAGGTAACCAAGTATCGGAACCGTGTTTATTACATACAGAAAAATTTGTATGTAAAATATTGCCACATAAAAATGGCAACTCCACAGACTTTTGATGCATGTACTCTATATGCCAAATTCTGTGAAACGTTAAGGAAGGATTCTTACCGTTGATGAGGTACAAGGATATTGTTGATTCCTCCCAATTTTACATTAATCTTTAGGCACAAGTTTGAGAGAGTCTGAGGAGATGTTTTTATGACATTCTTGACTTGAACACACTGTGTAGCCATCCCTAGAAGTGTGTCCCCCACACGCTTCACCTCCGCTAAAAAAAAAGAGGATTAATATGAAGAATCTTCAAAGTTCTAAGGAACGGTTCTAAAATCTAACATTACAGTAGCTATCTGCTTACTGGAAATCATGCCCAGTTTTTCTGACCAGTCAACGTTAGCCTTTCCCAACTGATGCCCTCCAGATGGGCTGGATCATACTTTACATTATCTTCCTTTTAATCATGGGAATTTAAATACATGAATAAATAGACACATCTAGGGGACAGCAGGTTGGGAAGCATCTCGGTCTAAATGGGTGTCCAAAGTTGGCAATTTAAAAGCTATGAACATCAACTCCCAGAATTCCTTTGTCAGCAGGTTCTGCCTCTGCTGCTGTGCATTTTACCGGGACTACTCTTTCCTAGAGGTTTTGAGGAATAAGATGGAACAAAACCAAGGAACCTTAGCTCAATGAGGGAGATCAATAGCAGAAGAAAAATCCCAACCCAACCCTCTAGCCCTTATAAAGACATCCACTCAAAGTCAGAAGTCTTCAGAGGAACAAAGTCCTGAAAACACAGATTACTTTCCAATATTTATTCCTGTTGTTTTTTCCTTGCTTTTATCATCTATCCACACAATATTCTCTGAAAACATTAAAGAAATGTTGCCAGTTAGTATTTGAAAAAGTTTTACAACTTTTTTTACTATTATGTGATAGTAATAGCAATAGCAGTTAAGACTTATATACCGCTTCATAGGGCTTTCAGCCCTCTCTAAGCGGTTTACAGAGTCAGCATATTGCCCCCAACAACAATCCGGGTCCTCATTTTACCCACCTCGGGAGGATGGAAGGCTGAGTCAACATTGAGCCGGTGAGATTTGAACAGCCGACCTGCAGAACTGCAGTCAGCTGAAGTAGCCTGCAGTGCTGCATTTAACCACTGCGCCACCTCGGCTCTTGATGCGAGTAGAAATGGTGCCAAGAACAAAACATAGGAGAAAGCTTCACTTTCTCCCATATGATGCAAAGTCTTTACCACAGAGGGTCTTCTTCCAATCAAGAGGTATATTTCACTGACCTCCTGAAGAACTTTATCCCAAAGCCCCTCCTCTTCTCAGGTCCCAGAATGTAACAAGAAACATGAAAAGCTTGCATTTCTATTGTTACCCTGATTTGCCGTGCCCTCATTAACCCTAAGCTTCATACAAGAACCTACTATTCTAAGATTATTTACTTTTTTACTCAAGTCTTCTCAAACCATTTCAAAACAAGTAGAGCTCATACAAAGTGTTTGGATATTTATTTACCATACACTGGGGTCTTTCCTGGCAGGATGACGATGATGAGCTGGAGTCCTGAATATGTGTTTTTAAGGTGTCGAAACATGGGCTCCACACTGTCAGCACCTTGGGCATATTTACAGAAGCAAGGCTGGCCCTGGATTGGCATCCCTGCGTCCTTAGAAATTTTGCGCAGCTGGTCTGTGAAACCCCTGGCAACAAATAAAAACTGGATGAAAGGGGAATACTAGCATCCAAACACATAGAGGTCATTCATGTTTGTTCCCCTTTGCTCTAAAAGTGAGAGTTAATGGTACACCTAGCCAATGTTCCCTCTAATTTTTTTTCAGTGTGAGCGGAAAAGTATAGTGTTTGAGCAGCACATTTTCATACCTGAGCACCTGGATTTTTTTCATAGATGTCACCCAAGACAACGAAATTAGTGTTATTTGAAACTCAATTCTACCATGTAAATATCCATTAAGTAAAGAAATCTCCCTATACAGGTAGTCCTCAATCTACGACCATAATTGAGCCCAAAGTTTCTATTGCTAAATGAGACATTTGTTAAGTGAGTTTTGCCCCATTTTACAACCTTTCTTGCTACAGTTAAGTGAATCACTGCGGTTAAATCAGTAACCTGGTTGTTAAGTCAGTCTGACTTTCCTACTGACTTTCCTTGGCAGATGGTTGCAAAAGGTGACCCCAGGACACTGCAACCGTCATAAATATGAGGCAGTTGCCAAAGATCCAAATTTTGATCCTATGACCATGGGGATGCTGCAATGATCATGTGTGAAGAACAGCTGTAATTCACTTTTTTCAGTGCTGATGTAGCTTTAGTCATTAAGTGAACTGTTGTAAGTTGAGGACTATACTTTCCCCCTTACTATCCAATAGTCTGCAGTGATTTAGCAAGTTATGAATAAATTACCAACTGATGTAGATTAGCAATTGGAGCACTTAAAGAAGCAAACAAAGAGGGGAGAGGAAGGAAGGGAGGAAGGAAAGAAGGGAGAGGGAGAGAGAAACAGAGACAGAGGGAGAGACAAAAAAGGAAAGAGGAGAAAGAGAAAAAGAAAGGGGAGAGGAGGGTGGGAGGATAAGAAAAAGAGGCAGAAAAAAGAAAGAGAGAGAAAGAGGAAAGGAAGAAAGAAGGAAGGAAGGAAGGAAGGAAAGAAAAAAGGAAGAAAGAAAAGAGGAGAGTAGAGAAGGAATAGAGGCCAAAAAAGCAAACAAGGAAAAGTAGGGAAAAAACTTTCACTGGAAAACACTATTTTTCCATCAGTGCAAAACTTTCCTAAACAAGGTTAATTTTCTGGATTTTGACTTTCCGGTCCAGGTGGACCAAGAAGCCTTTATTTTCTTTTTCTAAAATCAAATAAAATCTGCAGAGCACCAGCACGCCATATGAAAAAGAATTTGTATTTGCAAGTAGGTTGATCACCAATCCATGACAAATAAGCTGAAATGCAATATTTAAAACATTCTTACTAAACAGCAGTCTGCCTTCGCTGGATGGCTTGGATCTCTCGCTGACTCTCCATGAAAGCACTGAGATAGAAACAGCCCTCCTGTGCGACATTGACAGTAGGGAGATGGGGGAGGGGTGCCTCGCCCTCTCCTGGGGAGCCCTGTCTGGGGAAGAACCCCCCTCCTCCGGCCTCGGGACCGTCGGTTTCTCCGACGGGTCTACCCCCCTCCTCTGCCCCCGACCGACTTCCTTTTCTGGGCTTTTTGCAAATGAGCCAGACGCAGCCGAATCTCTCTCTGTGTGTATGTGTGTATGTGTGTGTGTGAGCGTGGGTTGCCCAATCCAGTTCCTCCCTCCGTAGTTTTGAACCTGGGAGGAACTGGTTTGGGCAACCCGAGAGCTCCGCCTGACGCCCGAAGGGCTTTGCACGAAGAAACGCGGCTTGAGGCGCAAGGACGGTCCTGGCTGTGGGGCGCAGGCCCCTAAAATCCTCTCTTTGGTTCCCTCCTCCTCCCCCTCCTTCCACAGCCTGTGTGACGCCCTAGGCTGAGAGCTGCTGCTGCTGCACAGCTGAGGGAGGGAGAGCGAAAGCAGAGGCGGGGCGCCAAGCTTTGGTTAAGGCAGGCAAGGGAAACCGCGAGCCGAAAGGAAGTCTTGCTGGGAAGACGCGGCAGCAGGGCTTTAAAGAGCTCCCCCCTCCCCAGCCAGCCAGCCCAGCCAGCCCATTCTTCCCCCGCCACAACTGTATCCAACAGGCCAAGTTGCTGGGAGGAGAAAGTTTGGGCTGCAGGACATGAGATTCCTCTGGGGAGGTCCTTTGCGGGCGGCCAGTTCTAGCTGCCTGCAAAGGACTTCCCCATGTTTGCTATGAAAGAAATCTCTGCGCGGGAGTTGAAAAGTCCTGCGCGGGGATTTCTTTCCATGTGCGCGGCCGCGCAGGTGCGCACCTTAGAGGGAACAGTGCACCTAGCTAGTGTACTGAGTATGATAACCTGAATGACAATGAAGGCTATTATCATTAATATGGTACAGATAATCCTCAACTTACAACTGTTCATTTAGTGACCATTCAAAGCTACAACAGCACTGAAAAAAGTGACCAATGACCATGATTATTGCAGCATCCCCACAGTTACATGACCAAAATTCAGATGCTTGGTAACTGACTCATGTTTATGACAGTTGCAGTGTCCCAGGGTCATGTGATCAACCTTAGCCACCTTCTGACAAGCAAAGTCAATGGGGAAGCCAGATTCACTTAAACAACCGTGTTACTAACTTAACAATTGCAGTGATTCACTTAACAACTGCGCCAAGAAAGGTTGTAAAATGGGGCAAAACTACCTTAACTGTGTCACCGTAACAACATCCATTTTGGGCTTAAATGTGGTCAATAAGTCAAACACTATCTTTATTAATGCGTTTCAGCAAGTTTTGAAGTCAAATTCTGAATAACAAGAATAATATTAATTATAATATTATAATTATATATCATTATGCTTTTTAAAAGACTGGAATGAGAGAGTTGAAAGTATTAAGAAGGAAAATGCAGATGGATTATATGTTTTAGGAAACTGAAATGAAACAGGGGACTGACATCAATACTTCATAGCTTACACTGTTTTCAAACCAGCTAAAATGATGTCTGCATACCTGGATATCACCAGACAGAGAACACAGAAATAAAATTGACTACCGTATTTTCATGACCATAAGCCGCACCGGATTATAAGCCGCAGTATCAGTTAACGTTAATTTTTCAAACTTTTTTCATATATAAAGTGCACCGGGTTATAAGCCGCACGTTTTTTTTTTGCAATTACTAACGAAATCGCAACCTGCCACTCCTCGCACTCCGCACTACATGACACACCCCCCCACACCGTTCGTCCAGTAAGGTCGGGGAGGCGTTGGGCAGAATTGGGGGGGGGAGATTTTCAAAGAAGCGCACCAAATATCTCCCGCGAACTGAATCGGCTTTAATAAAGCAATTACCTGCTCAGCTTTAGTTCCCTTTGTGAAAGTTAGAATCTGCTGCTTGAACCCGAGAAACTATTAATCCTTCTCCCATTAAGCGCTATTCCATCGGACCTCCCCATTAAAACCAATCGGAGGAGAAAGTCTGGGCGCTGGAGAGGGAAACTGCTCAGACGGTGGAAGGGACGAACGGAGAAGAAAGCCTGGGCGCTGGAGAGGGAAACTGCTCAGACGGTGGAAGGGACGAACGGAGAAGAAAGCCTGGGCACTGGGGAGGGAAACTGCTCAGACGGTGGAAGGGACGAACGGAGAAGAAAGCCTGGGCGCTGGGGAGGGAAACTGCTCAGACGGTGGAAGGGACGAACGGAGAAGAAAGCCTGGGCGCTGGGGAGGGAAACTGCTCAGACGGTGGAAGGGACGAACGGAGAAGAAAGCCTGGGCGCTGGGGAGGGAAACTGCTCAGACGGTGGAAGGGACGGGAGGCGCGAACGGAGGAGAAAGCCTGGGCGCTGGGGAGGGAAACTGCTCAGACGGTGGAAGGGACGAACGGAGAAGAAAGGCTGGGCGCTGGGGAGGGAAACTGCTCAGACGGTGGAAGGGACGAACGGAGAAGAAAGCCTGGGCGCTGGAGAGGGAAACTGCTCAGACGGTGGAAGGGACGAACGGAGAAGAAAGCCTGGGCACTGGGGAGGGAAACTGCTCAGACGGTGGAAGGGACGAACGGAGAAGAAAGCCTGGGCGCTGGGGAGGGAAACTGCTCAGACGGTGGAAGGGACGAACGGAGAAGAAAGCCTGGGCGCTGGGGAGGGAAACTGCTCAGACGGTGGAAGGGACGAACGGAGAAGAAAGCCTGGGCGCTGGGGAGGGAAACTGCTCAGACGGTGGAAGGGACGAACGGAGAAGAAAGCCTGGGCGCTGGGGAGGGAAACTGCTCAGACGGTGGAAGGGACGGGAGGCGCGAACGGAGGAGAAAGCCTGGGCGCTGGGGAGGGAAACTGCTCAGACGGTGGAAGGGACGAACGGAGAAGAAAGGCTGGGCGCTGGGGAGGGAAACTGCTCAGACGGTGGAAGGGACGAACGGAGAAGAAAGCCTGGGCGCTGGAGAGGGAAACTGCTCAGACGGTGGAAGGGACGAACGGAGAAGAAAGCCTGGGCACTGGGGAGGGAAACTGCTCAGACGGTGGAAGGGACGAACGGAGAAGAAAGCCTGGGCGCTGGGGAGGGAAACTGCTCAGACGGTGGAAGGGACGAACGGAGAAGAAAGCCTGGGCGCTGGGGAGGGAAACTGCTCAGACGGTGGAAGGGACGAACGGAGAAGAAAGCCTGGGCGCTGGGGAGGGAAACTGCTCAGATGGTGGAAGGGACGAACGGAGAAGAAAGCCTGGGCACTGGGGAGGGAAACTGCTCAGACGGTGGAAGGGACGAACGGAGAAGAAAGCCTGGGCGCTGGGGAGGGAAACTGCTCAGACGGTGGAAGGGACGGGAGGCGCGAACGGAGGAGAAAGCCTGGGCGCTGGGGAGGGAAACTGCTCAGACGGTGGAAGGGACGAACGGAGAAGAAAGCCTGGGCGCTGGGGAGGGAAACTGCTCAGACGGTGGAAGGGACGAACGGAGAAGAAAGCCTGGGCGCTGGGGAGGGAAACTGCTCAGACGGTGGAAGGGACGGGAGGCGCGAACGGAGGAGAAAGCCTGGGCGCTGGGGAGGGAAACTGCTCAGATGGTGGAAGGGACGAACGGAGAAGAAAGCCTGGGCGCTGGGGAGGGAAACTGCTCAGACGGTGGAAGGGACGAACGGAGAAGAAAGCCTGGGCGCTGGGGAGGGAAACTGCTCAGACGGTGGAAGGGACGGGAGGCGCGAACGGAGGAGAAAGCCTGGGCGCTGGGGAGGGAAACTGCTCAGACGGTGGAAGGGACGAACGGAGAAGAAAGGCTGGGCGCTGGGGAGGGAAACTGCTCAGACGGTGGAAGGGACGAACGGAGAAGAAAGCCTGGGCGCTGGAGAGGGAAACTGCTCAGACGGTGGAAGGGACGAACGGAGAAGAAAGCCTGGGCACTGGGGAGGGAAACTGCTCAGACGGTGGAAGGGACGAACGGAGAAGAAAGCCTGGGCGCTGGGGAGGGAAACTGCTCAGACGGTGGAAGGGACGAACGGAGAAGAAAGCCTGGGCGCTGGGGAGGGAAACTGCTCAGATGGTGGAAGGGACGAACGGAGAAGAAAGCCTGGGCGCTGGGGAGGGAAACTGCTCAGACGGTGGAAGGGACGAACGGAGAAGAAAGCCTGGGCGCTGGGGAGGGAAACTGCTCAGACGGTGGAAGGGACGGGAGGCGCGAACGGAGGAGAAAGCCTGGGCGCTGGGGAGGGAAACTGCTCAGACGGTGGAAGGGACGAACGGAGAAGAAAGGCTGGGCGCTGGGGAGGGAAACTGCTCAGACGGTGGAAGGGACGAACGGAGAAGAAAGCCTGGGCGCTGGAGAGGGAAACTGCTCAGACGGTGGAAGGGACGAACGGAGAAGAAAGCCTGGGCACTGGGGAGGGAAACTGCTCAGACGGTGGAAGGGACGAACGGAGAAGAAAGCCTGGGCGCTGGGGAGGGAAACTGCTCAGACGGTGGAAGGGACGAACGGAGAAGAAAGCCTGGGCGCTGGAGAGGGAAACTGCTCAGACGGTGGAAGGGACGAACGGAGAAGAAAGCCTGGGCGCTGGGGAGGGAAACTGCTCAGATGGTGGAAGGGACGAACGGAGAAGAAAGCCTGGGCACTGGGGAGGGAAACTGCTCAGACGGTGGAAGGGACGAACGGAGAAGAAAGCCTGGGCGCTGGGGAGGGAAACTGCTCAGACGGTGGAAGGGACGGGAGGCGCGAACGGAGGAGAAAGCCTGGGCGCTGGGGAGGGAAACTGCTCAGACGGTGGAAGGGACGAACGGAGAAGAAAGCCTGGGCGCTGGGGAGGGAAACTGCTCAGACGGTGGAAGGGACGAACGGAGAAGAAAGCCTGGGCGCTGGGGAGGGAAACTGCTCAGATGGTGGAAGGGACGAACGGAGAAGAAAGCCTGGGCACTGGGGAGGGAAACTGCTCAGACGGTGGAAGGGACGAACGGAGAAGAAAGCCTGGGCGCTGGGGAGGGAAACTGCTCAGACGGTGGAAGGGACCAACGGAGAAGAAAGCCTGGGCGCCGGGGAGGGAAACTGCTCAGACGGTGGAAGGGACGGGAGGCGCGAACGGAGGAGAAAGCCTGGGCGCTGGGGAGGGAAACTGCTCCATATATAAAGCGCACCGGGTTATAAGCCGCACTGCCGTTTTTTGATCAAATTTTAGGATTTTCAGTGCGGCTTATAGTCGTGAAAATACGGTATATTGTTGGTTTAAAAAAAAAGGTGGAAAAGATCAATTATAGGATCAAAGAGATGGCTGTGTGCTGACCGTGGAACAGATCGTGACTGGCTCATATGTAAGTTCCAAATTAAGCTAAAGAAGAAGAAAACCAACTAGTTTACTCAATTAGATTTTGAGCATATAGACATAATTTTCAAGGAGGACACTTTGGATTCTCAAGCCTCATTGATAGAGAACCAGATAAATTGAGGAATGAACTGAAGGAAATTGTTATGGACGAATGTGAAAAATGATTGCCAAAGATGGAGAAACAGAAAACAGAAAACTGAATGTCAGAACAAACTGCAGAAATTGCGGGGAAAAGAAGCCAAGCCCAAAAGATTAAAAATTCAGGGGGGAAAAAAAACCTTTTGAGTTTTAGAGAGCTGTTAAAAAAGATAAGCAGCGATATAACAACATCTGTAAAAACACTGAAAATGGAAACAGGCATGGAAAAACAAGGAAAGACTTCCAAAATGTCTGTGAAATCAAAAGGAAATTCCAGACCTTAAATGGGTATGCTGAAGGAGTTAGAAGGAATACACTGAAATTATGAACAGTAGACGTGTCAACATTCAAGATAAGATAGAAGACATTTCCTATTTACAAGTATCTCCAATACTAAAAGCTTCTAACCAAACTATGCTTACAAATCTGGAAGCTAAAAGTGGCCAATTTACATTCCGATACCAAAACACAGAGACTTAATTGCCTGTGCAAACTAGTGTACAATTTCCTAGGCTAGCAAAGTAATGCTTAGGACCACAGGCTAGCAAAGTAATGCTTGGGATCATCCAATGCCGGATTAGAGCCCTACACACACACAAAAGTAACATCCAATGTTCAAGATGTTTTAGAAAAAGCCGAAGAACATGAGGCATTTCACATGTGTAGTGAATAACTGAGAAAGCCAAATAGTAACAAAAAGAAGTCAGTATGTGCTTCATAAATCATAGAAAAGCTTTTCATTTTATTAATTATGTCAAACAGTGGAATGTACTTAGAAAAAGGGCAGTCCCAGAATATCTCACTGTCCTTATGCAAAGTCTATATATAGATCAAGTATCCACAGTATATGTCTATGGAGATTCTCAGTCATCCAAGTCATGGTTGCCCCAAAGTTGCTTTTTTAAGAGGCAGCTGGACTTTCTGGTTTTTCTTTGAAGTTTTGCTTCTCATCCAAGAATCTTCTTCCTCTGAAAAGCTGAATAAGCTTCTTGGATGAGAAGCCAAACGTCTTCAAAGAAAAACCAGAAAGTCCAGTTGCATGAAAGAAATGGGAGTAAAATTAAATATAAAGACCAAACTAATGTTCACAGGCACAACGTTCAGCCATAGAATTGACAATAAAGATACTGAAGTGACTGACAGCTTCTGCTATTTAGGAGCAACCATCCACAGTATAGGAACAAAGAAATCGAGAAGTATGTCACAATTGCAAGCAGTTGACAGAATACCAAAGAAAACTGGACTTTGAAGAAGAAGGAAAAAAATACCATCAACTCTTTTGAACGTTAGTGTTGGAGAAGATTCTTGAGTATATCATGGTCAGCCAAGAAAACGAACTGATGGATCATCAAACAAATCAATTCAGAGTTCGTACTTGAACTCTGATTAGGCTCAAATTCTCTTACACTGAACTGGAAAAGACTCTGAGAAAGGTGAAACAGAAAAGGATGACCATCAGCTAAGTAGATAGACTCAGTTACAGCAGCAACAGGTGCACCACTGGAAGAGCTGAAAGAGCAGGTGAGGGACAGATCATCAGGGAGAAAATCTATCTATGTGGTCACCAGGAATGGCACATAATTTGATGGCACATAATCATGTTTTTTTTGAGCAGCAAACTATTTTTAGAGATCAAGTATAAACCAAAAAGCACAGAATCGGTAAAGTAGCCATGCTATGATTTGATTGCTTATTTAGTATCCTATGACTATCACTAACTGTTGTATCTTATGATTCTTGATGAATGTATTTCTTATGTACACTGAGAGCTTATGCACCGAAGACAAATTCCTTGTGTGTCCAATCACACTTGGCCAATAAAGAATTCAAATGAATTCTATTCTATTATCAAAATACATCCGTTTAAGGCCAAAGGGAAGCAACTCATATCTTGAACAATAGGCTTACTTTAGTATTTCTTCGCGACATTGCCTCTGTGTTGCAAAGCAAGCAATAGCCCACATCTTGATTTCCACACCTGTGTGAAACTGTTTCCCCCGCATATCCCATACTCCATGGCTTGGTGTCGCTACTGTTCGATTCTAAATAAACAAACAGAAATATCAATAGGCTTGCAGTTTACACAATGAGCACTAGATGTCATTATCAAAGATGCATAAACTTAAGATGGGGACTAGGGAAATGAACTCACTAACCAAGATAGTCCAAAGCTACAAATCCAATTATATGAGAATAAATCCAGAGAAGAGTTTCTTACCCGCCCTCCGTACTGCAACATGGGAGCTGGGAGCACACGCCCCGTCACATGAGCCATCTCATCACGTACTTTAAACTGGAATTCCTGAACAAATGGGTCAGCATCGTAATTTGCACTTCGCACCTGAGAAAAGAGGAGATAAAGAAGAGACAACATGATAACTCTACAGTAGCTGACTTCAGCACTTGCACAATAATAAACTGGTATGATTAAAAAAGAGAGGGGACATTTGGGATATGAGGACGCAAACAGGAAGAAGCACAATGGATCATCTATTTTTCTAATTCAGAGGCAAACTAACCAGTCTGCTGATTTCTTCTTGTCTGTCAGGTGCAGATCTGGCTGTTGCTTTTATCATTGTTGATGTTTGATTGTCTGTAAGCTTCTTAATACATCGCTGGCCAGCCACGATGTTACACACCTGCAAAAATATTATATGTTAATCTTATGAACAAATGATGGAGCTGTACAATTGTCAGCAGCATGCAATGTTTTTTATATACCAGGTGAAACTCCACTTCCTCCAAAATAACCTGCTATGATAATAATGCTGTCCAAATGGCACTCTGTGCAGATGTATGTTTAATTCCCAGAATTTCCCAGGGAATATGAAGACCTTGGCTGAGAAGTCTGGGAACTGAAGGTCACCCAATTTGAGAAGCATGTTCTACATGCATCAATAATACTTTTATCAATTGGTTGGATACTATTGCTTAATTGATTAAGTGCCATCAGGCCTGGTTCAATCCTTAACAACCATATACCCTATTTTTCGGAGTATAAGATGCACCAAGGTTTTGAAGAGGCAATTTTTTTAAAAAAGTAGGTAGGTAGAAAGAGGGAGAGGGAGAGAGGTAGGTAGGGAGACAGAGTGTGTATGTAGGTAGGTAGGTAGGTAGGTAGGTACAGGGATAGAGAGAGAGAAAGAGAAAGAGAGAGGGAGGGAGGGAGGGAGGGAGGAGGGAGGGAGAGAGAGAGAGAGAGAGAGAGAGAGAGAGAGAGAGAGAGAGAGAGAGAGAAGGTAGGTACATAAGTGGATAAAGGGGGGAAGAGAGAAATACAGTAGATACGTAGGGAAAGAGATAATGTTTCCAGGTGTATTTATCCATGTGCTGGAGAAGGAAATTGCTGACAATCTGCAGCATCTAAGACTTTGTTTCTGCTGGCAAGCACTTGATCAATTTAATTCTCATCAATCACTTTAACTAAAGAGCTTTCCAAAGGGGGGGGGAGATTTTGCACTTGGCAAACCTCCCGAAAACAGCCTGTTTTTCGTGAAAACAGGCCTGTTTTTTTAAAAAAAAATGGCCTGGGGGGCTTGCAGAGTGCTCCTGGCGAGGTGGGGGAGGGGCAAAATGAGCAATAAATGGCCCATTTTCGCAAAAAGGGGCTCATTTTTTTGTCAAAAAATTTACATGCATAGCCTTATGGAGGCTTATAGAGTGCTGCTCAGGGCTGGGGGGGGGAAATTGAGCCCATTTTTTGCTCATTTCTGCCCTCCCCAGCCCCCAGGAACTCTCTGAAAGCCTCCATAAGGCTCTGCACGGCCATTTTGGTGAAGGGGGCGGGACTTTGGGAGGCAAAAAATGCTGTATTCGATATATAAGACGCACCCAGATTTTCAGCCTCTTTTTTGAGGATAAAGGGTGCGTCTTATACTCCGAAAAATACGGTAGATTTCCTCCAGGATGATTAATCCCTAGTTTGATCTTTCAGGTCTGTTTTCTTCTTCTTGTTGTTGTCCCATATCCATCATCGGACATTGCTGATCATGTTGGCGATCCTATTTTTGTAAAGAGCCTCATGAAAAAGTGCTGTTGAGTCTAGTCCAAACCAGTCTCTTAGGTTTTGAAGCCATGATGTTCTTCTGCCTGAACCTCATTTGCCTTCAATTTTTCCTTGGAGGATTAAGTAAAGGATGCCATATTTTTCTGGGTGTCGCATCACATGTCCAAAATATTCTAACTTTAGCTTTTTAATGGCTTTGATGATTTCCCTTTGCTTTCCCAGGCAGCTTATCACCTCCTCATTTCTAATTTTGTCAACCAGCTTATACATAACAGCCATCTGCAAATCCACATCTCAAATGCTTCTAGTCTCTTCAAGTGGCTTACTCCATAGAGCAGGATAGAAAAGATATAGCATCTAACAAGCCTCATTTTCAATTTTAGGCTTATGTCGTGATTACAGAAGACCTTTTTCATTTTGAAGAATGCTGTTCGAGCTTTCTCTGTCCTTGACATTTCTTCACTGATCATGTCCCAGCTTTCATGTAAATTAAAAGTGAGGTACGTGATCCTTTCAACTTTTTCTAGTGGTATTCGTTCCGAATTTATCAGTGGTAAATTAATGGGTTGTTTGCTGATGACCATGATCTTGGTCTTTGAGTGGTGAGATACTATTACACTTAAAAACAAAATCCTGATCCGGCCGGCCGGGGGGGCGGAGCCTGTTGCCGAGGAGGGCTCAACCGAGCTCCTCTCAGAGATCTGGTCTGTATATCTAAATAAGATCATAGATATCACCCCTTTTTGGCTAAGAAAGGGGCAGGGAGTAGCTCTGTGTGCTAGGGTCTATTCGTAATCCACAGCCTTTCTCTTTTTTTTTGGCTGTGGACAGAGATTAGACCCAGCGTGAGCGGAGCTTTTATCTCCAGCCAGTTCTTCTCAGCTGCCTTTTTTGCAGCCCCAGACAGGCGAGCCCCCCCCCCAGGACAAAGCAAAGTTGTTTGAAGCTAGGATTAATACGGGCGGGTCCCACTGCTGTGAGATTTATGCTTTTATTACTATCTTAAATACCAGCACCATTTGTCTTAGAGGCTTCCTTGTTTAAACGGACTTCAAAATGGCGATTTCTCTCCGTTGGTGACTGATAGGGGATGTACTTAGCCGGTTTTACCTTCCTGCAGACCGCTCCTTAACAAAATAAATTTTTTTTTTTTTGGAAACAGAGGGGAGCGAAAGCGCTGTTTATTTGTTTATTTATAATAGCACCCAGGTCAAAATCGAAGCGTCTCTCTACAAATCTGCCTAAAGAATCTAAAGAATCTATACTGGAATCGCAGCCCTTGTCTCCTACGCCCTCTACTGGAGAATTTTTAACACAGGAATTTTTTTTTCAAATGCTTAATGATTTTAAACAAGAAATTAAGGAATTTGTATTGGAGCTATATGATGATTTAAAGTCTAAAATTGACCAAATGAAGGCGAATACGTTTGCAGCCGTGTCTGCCTTGTCAGATTATTCTGCTGAAATAGAGAATAAATTGGAAAGCTTGGAGGAGGCTAATTTTAATTTGACTACTAATATTCAAATATTACAACAAAAAATTAGAGACACTCAAGAACAGCTCGTGATGATAAATTTTAATAAGAAGGCATTCGCAATAAGAGTCAGAGGATTCCGCGAAAAGGAGCGAGAGAATCTGAAACAGACCTTTGTTGAAGCCTTCAGCCATGCGGTGGGAAGCCCGGGACTTAACTTTGATTGGCAGATTCGGAAAATCTATCGCCAGAACTCGTTGGTAGCGGAACAGCGACAGCTCCCGAGGGACATAATTATATATTTTTCCACAAAAGAATCCAGAAACGCGATTATGCAAAAGTTTCATAATAACACTCTGCGAGTTGATGACCAGGACTTGATTGTCTTCAAAGAAATACCTTTCCAGATGTTGAGAGCAAGAAGAGACTATGCATTTTTAACAAAAGAGCTTAGAAATCAACAGATTCAATATAGATGGGAGGCCCCAGCCGGCATTACGGTCACATTTGAGAATCAAAGACTTCGTCTTAACTCTGTTTCGGAGGCTCGAGATTTCTATTACAAGACTTTGAAGGCGGGACTTCCTGATTCACTTGGAAAAGAGGAGAGACAAGCTGAAGGAGAAGGCAAGCAACAGACCACATGGCTGCAAGATGGAGGGGGTAGCCTTTCCTCCCTTGGAGAAGCAGAAAAGCGGAGATCGAGGATTTAGACATTTTAAAATATTTGCCAAAGTTGTGGACTGAATAGGGGTTTGCGACCTCTCTCCGGTAGAAAAAGCGGAACTTATTGGTGGGGTGATACTGATTGTATATATGTAAAATGAATGCGGAATGATTTATGTTGTTTAAATTCTGTTAGAAGGGATTACTTTAAAACAGAAGGTAAACTGATTCTTGTTGAAAGTATTATTTGAATATGTGGAATGATCCATGCTATTTAATTTTTATTAGAAGGGAAAGCTTGGTGAAATTATTTTGAGTTAGATTTTAAATTAATGTTTGCATAAATTTGATAGTGGTAAATATCAGAGAAGCAAGGGATGAGGGTAAAATGCATGCGGAATGATTTACGTATATTGGTGGGGTGATATTGAATGTATATATGTAAAAGGATGCAAAATGATTTATGTTGTTTAAATTCTGTTAGAAGGGAAAGCTGGACGAGATTATTTTTTAAAACAGAAGGTTAACTGATTCTTGTTGAAAGTATTATTTGAATATGTGGAATGATCCATGCTATTTAATTCTTATTAGAAGGGAAAGTTTGGTGAAATTATTTTGAGCTAGATCTTAAACTAATGTCTGCATAAATTTGATAGTGGTAAATATCAGACAAGCAAGGGATGAGGGTAAAATGCATGCGGAATGATTTACGTTGTTTAAATCCTATTAGAAGGGAAAGCCGGTCGGGATCATCTTAAGATAGAATGTAAACTGATTTTTGTGTAAAGTAATACTTGATCCCCGCTGCTTAAATTTTACTAAGAAGGGAAGGTTTGGTTAGATTATTTTAAATTACTGTTTGAAAATAAGGTTAAGAAAGATTATTTACGCTGTTTAAATCCTATTAGAAGGGAAAGTTTGATTATTCTTCTGTAAAGTAATATTTGAATATGTGGAATGATCCACGCTGCTTAAATTTTACTGGTAGGGATTACTTTTGAGCTAGACTGTATATTGATGCCTATACAAATTTGTATAAATGTTTATCTGAATACAAGGTTAAGGAAGAGGAACGGGAGAGTCTACAGGAGGTTGGGGTAAATAACAAAGAAGCAAGAGACGAGAATAAAATATAGATAGAATGACTTACACTATTTAAGCATAGATAAAGATGGGGGGCTGAGCTTAACACAAAGAGTTCTTTTTCTTTTTTTTCCTTTTTCTTTTTTCTTTTTTCTTTTTTCTTTTCTTTCTTTTTTCTTGTTTTTCTTTCCTTTAATATATTACTTTTATTTTTAATCCATACGAACACAAGATACTTTAGATAGAAGGCAGTGCCAGGTGTGGGCCCTGGGAAGTCGGAAGGATTAGGGATGGGGATTTATGGGGGGTGGGTGGGTGGGTGTTAACATAGTCTCAATAAGAACAAGAATGCACTTATATACGGTTGGTTTTTTTTTTTCTTTTTCCTTTTTTTTTTTCTCTTTTCTTTCCTTATATTTTTTTTCCTTGGTTTATTTTACTTTTTATCAGATTAAACAACACTTGAATAAAGGCATACACCAAGGAGGGAGGTAGAGGGAAAGAAGAGGGAGGAGTAGGGAAGGAGTAAGGGGAATGTAAGGAGGGCGTGTTGGGAGTAAGGGGAGAAGGAAGGTTTGAGGGGAAAGGGAAGTAGGAGGGGAGTGTTAGAGGGAGGAAAGGAAAGTTGGAGGGGGTAGATGGGGTGTATGGAGGATGGAAGTGTCAGGTGGGGTTGTGAATGATGAGTTGTGTTTTCTTTTTTATTTTGTTTTATTTTTTTTATCCTTTTTTTTTTCTTATAGCAAATACCCTGTATATAAGTGATTGTAAAATGGAATGTGAAAATGAATAAAATATATTTTATAAAAAAACAAAAACAAAATCCTGAAAGCCTCTACAGCCAGTGTTTTTCAGCTTGACACTGGGCCCAAAGAATAGTGACTCCTCATAAAGTTTCAGGAGCAAAGACAGCTCTAGATTCGTGGTTATCTTTAGTTCACAGGAAAGCTTACATATACAAAATGAATGCATTGTTGAAAAAAAATTAAATTTTTCAAATCTGCAAATGAAAGATTCTGGGTCTTCAAATGTTTCAGAGATTATGATAATAAATACATTACTTCAAGAGGCAGATAGGTGTGTTTCTGCTCCTGTCCCACTTGTAGACAAGGAAGGTGAGGGTATTTCAGCTGTAGGTTGTACTTTTCTCTAAAATACTGTGCTACTGTTCTCTCCACAGTCTGACCATTTTCTAGCTGCAATGGAAATCTGAAAAGCAGAATTGAAAGAACAGTTAATTTGCACATCTGTGAATCTATTATCTTCTTCCTCCCATATTATATACAGGTAGTCCTTGAATTTCAACTGTACATTTAATGATGGTTTGAAGTTACAACAGTCTTGGAAAAAGTGATTTACAACGACCCATTCTCAAAGTTAAGACTGTAGCATCCCCTCCACTGGAGTCACATGATCACAATTGGCTAACATTTACAACAGCTGCAGCATCTTGCAATCACATGATCACGATGTGACCTTCCCAGCCAGCTTCTGAAAAGCAAAATCAATGAACAATGTGATTTGCTTAATGACCACTGGGATTCACTTAATGACCACAGTAAAAATGGTTGCAAAACTGGGCCTAGTCACGAGCATTTGCTTAACAACTGCATTGTTTAGCAACCAAATTTCTGGTCCCAGCTGGGGTTGTAAATCAAGAATGACCTGTAAATCAAGAATGACCTGTACACATACGTTAACTGTGTAGTTTAGCCATGTACTTACGTCTGATGACTAGCAGGTCTCCGTGTAACATTACAGACACGATATTTCCGCCTCATCGTTCCACAATGAGTCACTTCAACCTTCAGACCTGGATTAAAAGAGAAAGAAAATACTGACATCAGAGAATGCTTGTAAAGACACAAGATGTTTCGCAACAGAACTTATTCATACCTTCTCTAAGATTTGCTATAATTTCTATGTATACCGTTGGAAGAAAATAATAAGAATGGTTAAACATTCCTAATATAATCCCACAGATTTGTGGCCCCTAAACCTTCACACAAAACAGGACTAGGTGATATTTTACAGTGGTGCTTTGCTTTTTCAAAAATTTCCCTTTTGTATATTTTTTTCAGACTCAAGCGCTGATGTCACCCAAATGAAATAGAATGATGGTTTTTCCTCTTCTCTCTTAACTTTATGGGATTGCTATGTTATTGCTGCGATGACTGACATGTTGAGCCAAAGGATTTAACACACTAGTGTTATTCCTCTTATATTATAAATGAAAACTGTGCCACTATTTGGTGGTTTCTAAATTTCAATGACCCAATTTTGGAGGGCCCTTGGGTTTAAAAAAAAACATGGGGGGGGGGGTGTTAGCTTGATCAATAGCAACTTAAATGTATCTTTTCTAAGCATGCCAAATCCAAAAACCAATTTCATGAATGTTGATGTGTTAGCTTGAATTTTTCCAAAAGGTGGCCCAACTAAAGGCTCTGATATGTAGGAAAACCCAGTGGCCTGTGAAGACAAATTGATTTGGATGTCAGCAAATGGCATTTTCTTTCTCCCCCCCACACAAAGGACACAGACAGCACCTGAAGGCATTTTTCCCTGTTGATGCTTCCTTCCTGCTCGCCATATCTGGGAAAATAAAGCTCTACATATCCCCCTCCCCCCAAAAAAAATCAAGGCAAACATAGGCATCCTGTTATCTCCTATATGCAAGGACTACAACTTTTGGGAGATAACCATGTTTCATTGAGAGGTGTCTTTTCCTCCATTTTGTGAACATTCATATAATTTTTGATGAGTGAACATTGCGGAGAACAAGGATTTCCTTCTCAAAATCTGTCCATTTCCAGGGTGGAAGGAAGCCATAGCCTGTGAATGCTAAAAGGAAATGAAACAGCAAATGTGATCCAAATCAAAGAATCCGTATTTGTGCTTCCTCTTCCCATCGAGTAGAATTGGCCCAGACAACATTCACACCAGCCAAACGGACACATATCTTTAAAAAGGCTACACTTTTGCAAGATTTCAAGTAAGAATATACAAGACCTTGGAACGGTGGTACACTATCAAAAACATAAGATTATTCTGGATTTGCAACATTTGAGGGCCTTTTACTTTTTTTTTAATCCCTCTTCGTGCAAGATCACACCATGGCACACTGCCCAGGAAAAAAAACACTGCTGATGCTTGCCATAAAGGAACCACAGCTGCTACTCTGAATGCCATTGCGTAGTACCGATCATTAGAACTGAAATGGAGGCTAATCAGCAAATCTGCTTTGTCTGAAGCAGTGACACATATCAAAAAAACATGTCTCCCTTTACCTTCTTTTTTTGGGGGGGGAGGGGGGAAGCTACTTTGCACTACTGCTAATTTAAAATATGCATATGCATCCTTTGATTTAAAATAGGCAAAGTAGCTTCAGGTACACACAAAATGTATCTTCACAAGGGGTGTCTTTCTTCCAATTCAAATATGGCAATATTTTTATTTATTTATTTATTTATTGGTACTTCTTGCCTTTTCTCCAGGAGCTCAAGATTGCATACATGATATTCCCCCCGACTTCCATTTTTCAAACAACAATGTCCAATAAAGTTGGTTGGCTTGAGGGGAATAACTTGGCCAAAGCCATCCAATGTGCTTCCATGGCTGATATTGGATCTGAATCTAGATCCCAGTCTATAGACCAATATTTTAACCATGACAGGTAATCCTCAAGTTATGACCGTAACTAAACCTGACATTTACAGTTGTAAGTCATAATGGTCGTAAATCCGCTTATCACATGACTGATTTGATTTTAAAACTTTTTTTGTGATAGTTGTTAAGCGAGCCTGGCAGTTATTAAAGAAACCCATTGTTCACTATAGGCTGGGGTTTGCCAAAAACCAGAAGCAAATGCTAGTTTCTGGCAAAAACATCCTAAATTGTGGTCATAGGATCATGGGATGCTATAAACGGCCATAAACATGGGCCAGTTGCCAAATGCCCAAAATACAGTCACGTAACCCCAGAGGGGTTAACACTGGAGTTTCGGAAGTGTTAAGCAATCAGTTGTAAGTCGGCGACTACACAAGAATCAATATTTTGATACTGACTGAAGTCAGTAATAAATGAAACAAGTCGAAATACAAATGGGGGAGGGTCCTTGGTGCTCTCTGAGCTTGCTTGTTTTCTTGCAAACATTTCACTACCCTAACTAGGTAACATCTTCAGGGTTAGTAAGGAGTGTTATTTGCTGTCAGTTTACAAGTATAAATATCTAAAACAATACTATTTAAACATATTAATTCAATGCTCCCTATGTCTTACACTTGGTGCATTTGTAAGGTGACTGATTGGCTGGCACATAACCAACCTAGTTTTGTCAGGAAGCTGCACTACGGCAGCTGAAAGAATACAGTAGTAAAAGTCAATCAGAGATGATGCACAGCATGGCTAGAAGGCAAGAGATAAAGACGCAGCACACAATTCTGGCAATGGAGCCTTTTTGGAAACACAAACTGAAATCTCTACAGAACAGATAGCTGAAAAAAATCCCTTCATTGTTTATTACATTTCCAAGAATCCATTGCCCATCAAATAGATGCCACGCTAATGAATCACTATGTGGCACCAAAGATAATGTAGCATTGTATGTTTTTGATGAATGTAGATGTCTGAGATCTAAGCAAGCACCTCCTAAAGCAATAAGATTAGCACTGTGTGGATTAAATGTTACATTTTTTAAAAACTCACCCTTTATTTCTTTGGTGAATTTTACACGGTGAGAATCAGTAAGAGGTCGTGGCTGTTCATCAATGTTGTGTATATCAAGAACTTCACACATGAACTGAATTACAGGTTGTGCTTTGTAGAAGGCAGTGGCAGAAACTAGGGAGGGGAAAAAAGAAAATTTGTCTTCAACGCTGTCACACAATCACTACCTAAGATAAAGGATCCCATCAACTGGAGAGTCTACATTTCATCCCAGGGATTCTTTAGAAGCATTATGGTAACAAATACCTTTTCTGATTGACATGTTTTATTTAAAAGCTTAAGATTTCATGAGTTGCAGTTCATAAAAGCTCCTGCCTTTTAATCAAATCTGTTAGTCAGAAAAGGTGCTATCAGACTCCTCCTGACAGACTAACACTGCTGTCCTCCTCCAATGCCCAGGAGTTCTTTGTTTTTCCTCTGATTTATTCTGATTCAGATGCTGGTATCGAGACAAAATGCAGTTGAAAACATGACATCAGATAGGGCAAATCTGTGGCACTGGGAATTTTGAATATGTTTGGCTGCGAGAGAATGATTATAAACAAGATTCATATGCCAGTTAAACAGTTCCCTTCACTGACATAATCACCAAGTAGAAAACTTGTCTTATATCTGAAGTGGCAAACCCCGCACTTCAATTATGTCATGAATAAATATTGACTTTTCCAGTACTAAGCAGATTCCTCATTCTCTTATTAACAGTACAGACAAAATATTTGAGTGTACACACTGCATTCTTTCCAGCTCCAGCTCCAGCTCCAGGAGCTGGAAATAGTCCTCGACTTAGGACTGCAATTGAGTCCGGAATCATGGTCATAAGTCCCTGTGTTTCTTAAGCAAAGCACATGACCTGATCCAATTTTGACAATTTTTGTGGTGATCATTAAAAGAACACAGCAG